>NC_059362.1:20009325-20309325 GCF_019703515.2 Myxocyprinus asiaticus
CCTTGGCATTCCAGCTGTCAGTTTGTCCATATACTCAGGTGACATTTCACCCCACGCTTCCTGTAGCACTTGCCATAGATGTGGCTGTGTTGTCGGGCACTTCTCACGCACCTTACAGTCTAGCTGATCCCACAAAAGCTCAATGGGGTTAAGATCCATAACACTCTTTTCCAGTTATCTGTTGTCCAGTGTCTGTGTTTCTTTGCCCACTCTATCCTTTTCTTTTTGTTTTTCTGTTTCAAAAGTGTCTTTTTCTTTGCAATTCTTCCCATAAGGCCTGCACCCCTGAGTCTTCTCTTTACTGTTGTACATGAAACTGGTGTTGAGTGGGTAGAATTCAATGAAGCTGTCAGCTGAGGACATGTGAGGCATCTATTTCTCAAACTAGAGACTCTGATGTGCTTATCCTCTTGTTTAGTTGTACATCTGGTCTTCCACATCTCTTTCTGTCCTTGTTAGAGCCAGTTGTCCTTTGTCTTTGAAGACTGTAGTGTAAACCTTTGTATGAAATCTTCAGTTATTTGGCATTTTCAAGCATTGTATAGCCTTCATTCCTCAAACAATGATTGACTGATGAGTTTCTAGAGAAAGTTGTTTCTTTTTTTGCCATTTTTGACCTAATATTGACCTTAAGACATGCCAGTCTATTGAATACTGTGGCAACTCAAAAACAAACACAAAGACAATGTTAAGCTTAATTTAACGAACCAAATAGCTTTAAACTGTGTTTGATATAATGGCAAGTGATTTTCTAGAACCAAATTAGTAATTTATCATGATTACTCAAGGATAAGTTGTTGGAGTGATGGCTGCTGGAAATGGGGCCTGTCTAGATTTGATCAAGAACTACTTTTTTTCAAATAGTGATGGTGATGTTTTTTACATCAGTAATGTCCTGACTATACTTTGTGATCAATGCCACTTTGGTGAAGTACCAATTTCCTTCCGAAACAGCAAAATCTGTACATTATTCCAAACTTTTGGCCGCCAGTGTGTGTGTATATACAGGTGCATCTCAATAAATTAGAATGTCGTGGAAAAGTTCATTTATTTCAGTAATTCAACTCAAATTGTGAAACTCGTGTATTAAATAAATTCAGTGCACACAGACTGAAGTAGTTTAAGTCTTTGGTTCTTTTAATTGTGATGATTTTGGCTCACATTTAACAAAAACCCACCAATTCACTATCTCAACAAATTATAATATGGTGACATGCCAGTCAGCTAATCAACTCAAAACACCTGCAAAGGTTTCCTGAGCCTTCAAAATGGTCTCTCAGTTTGGTTCACTAGGCTACACAATCATGGGGAAGACTGCTGATCTGACAGTTGTCCAGAAGACAATCATTGACACCCTTCACAAGGAGGGTAAGCCACAAACATTCATTGCCAAAGAAGCTGGCTGTTCACAGAGTGCTGTATCCAAGCATGTTAACAGAAAGTTGAGTGGAAGGAAAAAGTGTGAAGAAAAAGATGCACAACCAACCAAGAGAACCGCAGCCTTATGAGGATTGTCAAGCAAAATCGATTCAAGAATTTGGGTGAACTTCACAAGGAATGGACTGAGGCTGGGGTCAAGGCATCAAGAGCTAGCACACACAGACGTGTCAAGGAATTTGGCTACAGTTGTCGTATTCCTCTTGTTAAGCCACTCCTGAACCACAGACAACGTCAGAGGCGTCTTACCTGGGCTAAGGAGAAGAAGAACTGGACTGTTGCCCAGTGGTCCAAAGTCCTCTTTTCAGATGAGAGCAAGTTTTGTATTTCATTTGGAAAACAAGGTCCTATAGTCTGGAGGAAGGGTGGAGAAGCTCATAGCCCAAGTTGCTTGAAGTCCAGTGTTAAGTTTCCACAGTCTGTGATGATTTGGGGTGCAATGTCATCTGCTGGTGTTGGTCCATTGTGTTTTTTGAAAACCAAAATCACTGCACCCGTTTACCAAGAAATTTTGGAGCACTTCATGCTTCCTTCTGCTGACCAGCTTTTTAAAGATGCTGATTTCATTTTCCAGCAGGATTTGGCACCTGCCCACACTGCCAAAAGCACCAAAAGTTGGTTAAATGACCATGGTGTTGGTGTGCTTGACTGGCCAGCAAACTCACCAGACCTGAACCCCATAGAGAATCTATGGGGTATTGTCAAGAGGAAAATGAGAAACAAGAGACCAAAAAATGCAGATGAGCTGAAGGCCACTGTCAAAGAAACCTGGGCTTCCATACCACCTCAGCAGTGCCACAAACTGATCACCTCCATGCCACGCCAAATTGAGGCAGTAATTATGGCAAAAGGAGCCCCTACCAAGTATTGAGTACATATACAGTAAATGAACATACTTTCCAGAAGGCCAACAATTCACAAAAATGTTTTTTTTATTGGTCTTATGATGTATTCTAATTTGTTGAGATAGTGAATTGGTGGGTTTTTGTTAAATGTGAGCCAAAATCATCACAATTAAAAGAACCAAAGACTTAAACTACTTTTAATTTTATACACATTTATTTAATACACGAGTTTCACAATTTGAGTTGAATTACTGAAATAAATGAACTTTTCCACGACATTCTAATTTATTGAGATGCACCTGTATATCCACCATGAACAAGTGTTGCAAAATGTCAAAAAGCATTGGTTATATAGTTTTTTCGGTAATTCTTTTAATTGACAGGTCTAACTTACCTGGGTTCAAACCTGTGACTAAGTGGAATGGTGCATAGTGTACCGATCAAACAAACAAGCTAGGTGGTTATAGATTCATCCACCTCCTCAAGATAATTATGTATCCATTGCACTTTCTTAAAAAAAAACTGGACGTTTCATTGCTACCCTTGTGCTCTCAAATAATGGGTGTTAATTTCCACATCGCCCAGTAGATGGCAGTAAAAGTACAGAAAATCCGAAGCGTGTATAAGGCCATTGAGAAGTCAACCAATGAACATAAATATAAAAAAACAAAAAACATGCTTGCTGCCTTAAGCGTTCAATATAATTCTTCTGAGACTTGCAGCTGCTGTTTTTAAACTTTACTCTCTTTTTTTTCAGTGGATTCTGAAGATGGCTTAGGCACAGGACGTCCAGCAAGCCTTACCTTTGAGAGCGACTTTCTCCTGGGACAAGAACTTGAGTTCTCAGATCCTGACAATGACAACAGGATCATAGGCCTTGAAAAGTTCTCAGGTGAGTTAAATGAGCCTTTAAACCCAGGAACCAAATAATGTGGATTGTATGTTGTTGGTTTATAGTAATCACATGTGTATTAATTGACCATGCTCTCAACCCCCAGTATGTATAGCTGCAGGCTGGAGACCTCCAAATTGGGGCGGAATCTCCAAAAGAGGGTGGGGTTACTCCAAAATGGTGGTGCACCAACTCCAAAAGGGTTAAGGTTAGGGAAAGGGTTAGTTTAGGGGCTCCCTATATCTTTAATGGCAATTTGGAGCTCATGTCCCTTTTTGGAGCTATGCCTACAGCTATACTCTTCTCCTCAACCCTCCTGGTGAAGTTTGGGGATAATGTTGTTTCTCAGTGCATTGCAACACAACCGTTTGCAAAATTGGAATGCAACCAGAATATATGATAGTGGTGAGTGATTTCATGATTGGTGAAGAAGAGTAATGGTTATTATCTATTATGCCTCATACACTCACTGAGCACTTTATTAGAAACACTATGGTCCTAATAAAGTTCCCGATGTGGTCTTCTGCTGTTGTAGCCCATCCGCCTCAATGTTCGACATGTTGTGCATTCTGAGATGCTGTTCTGCTCACTACAATTGTACAGAGTGGTTATCTGAGTTACCATAGCTTATCTGTCAGCTCGAACCAGTCTGGCCATTCTCCGTTGACCTCTCTCATCAACAAGGCGTTTCTGTCCACAGAACTGCCGCTCACTGGATGTTTTTTGTTTTTGGCACCATTCTGAGTAAACTCTAGGGGTACTCAACTTTGGAAAGCCGGGGGAACAGAAAGCAGGATCCCATTAGCCTCAAGGGCTGTACTCTTTATTTATTTATTTATTAAAACATATTTTAATTAATAAGGTGAGCAAACTACGCTAAATGCTATGTAATTAATACATGTAATTAAGACAAGTAAAATAAAACATTACATATAGATATATAGCAAAATTCTCGTAAAAGTGTGCTTCTTTAAAATTAAAATTGTGATATACTATTATAATGATTATATATAGGCCAATATTTATTTATTTATTTTATTTTTATTTATTTTTAAAAAGGTCCACACTTTTACAAGTAGACCACATACTGCATTTTTTTTTTTTTGCCATATATAGAAAGATGATGGTCTGCTCTGTTGTCACCGTAAAAGATTGTCACGACACACTGGCCACCTTGTGAACACATGCACACACACAGACACAGAGGTCGACCGATAGTGGATTTTACCGATACTGCTAACTAAGTTGGGCAGTACCTGCCGATAACCGATTAATCAACCGATAGTTTTTAAAATTGATACTGAATGAAAAAATAACACTCAAAGTAAAATAGTGCTGAACTTTATTACAAAAATAAACAGTACTAACTGAACCATGAAAATGTATTGCACTTTTTTGAATGAAATAAATATATAAATATTAATATATATGAACTAATATACGAATTTAAAGTCCGATGAGTCCACAAGAGGGTGCAATAAATACATAAACCATTTAGCACCATTATATTATTGCATATAACATTCCTATCCTGGCTGTTAAAAAAAGAGCATTTCATTTTCAACTAATGTGCATAAAATAAATCAATAAAAAGTTTTAGTCAGTCCATATTCTCAAATGTTAAATCAAAAGTAAAATGAGGGAGGAAAACACTTCAATAGACAGTTCACATGGTGTCACACTGATTCCTACTACTCCAGACTCAAGCTTCATAATAACAGCGAAATACCACATTGTTTTTATTCAGTACAGTTGTATGTAGAGTAGCAATATTCACAGAGAGCAGTGGTATTCAGCTGAACTCGTGGTGAAGCGGCTCAGACTATGAGCCCAGGCCAGGGGCTCTTCAAACAGACAGAACACAACAGACTGGAACCGAACGCAAGGATCTCGAGACACACATTTCCAAGTTGAACATCTTTCCTGACAAAGCATTTAAACAACTCATTGCTTAATCTGAGAAACGCTTATAAGAGAGCAAGACGCAATGGCCAAAGACCTCCACCAACTGTAAGGGGCTGTTCACACTGAACACTTTTTCAAACATCCATTTTTTTTCTATGTAGACACGCACTAGATGAATGTCTTCTTTTTACCTTTGTTTTTGTTTATTCAGTGTCTCGTGCAGGAGCATTGTTTTTAGATAATATGTCTAATTAAAAAGAACTTTAAAAGCATATTGAGACACCTGCTTTCTGTTAAACTGTATTTGTTGCGCTGTATCTAATCTTTTTTTAGTGCAAGAATGTGATCGACCTGAAGTCATCGTTAAACAGCAAGGATAAAAAAAATTGTGGGGGACATGACATCTGTTGCAGGGCTCCCTGTTCTTCTATTCTAATCTTTTCTATTTGCAAAAGTAATGTTTGGGAGTCTAAAATGTATTTTTCCTATTGACACTAAAGCTGAAGATATAAACAACCATCTTATGACAAAAGTTTTTGTGAAACATCTTAAGTGCCTAAAACATTTACACAATACCGTATCTCTGTTGAGTTCATTTGTCACCAGACACTCGGTTGATTCACGCTATGGCAGTGATGAGCAAATGTGGAAGAGACTCATGTTTAAACTGACTGAGAATGTGCATAAACTGTTATCAGTGCGCAGAGTGTAAACTGACCCCCACTCATGTTATAAAAAGTCGTTTATTATCAGACTTATATTTGCAGTCGTTTAATTCATTCGTTTTATCCGTTTACTGTTTCTTTTCCTCTATAGTGGTTCAGCAGTTTATCAATACTGAGAATTACCGTACAGGCTCTAGAAAATTGACACCTCAAAATTCATAAACTTTCAATTATTTTATGTGATGACAACATCACATGGGCCACAAAAAGATGGTTTACGGGCCACTGGTTGAGTATCATGGCTTTTGAGACTGTTATGTGTGAAAATCCCAGGAGATCAGCAGTTACAGAAATACTCAAACCAGCCCATCTGGCACCAACAATCATGCCACGGTCCAAATCACTGAGAACACATTTTTTCCCCAATCTGATGGTTGATGTGAACATTAACTGAAGCTCCTGACCCGTATATGCATGATTTAATGCATTACACTACTGCCACATGATTGGCTGATTAGATAATCGCATGAATAAATAGGTGTACCTAATAAAGTGCTTACTGAGTGTATGACATCAAATGTTAATTGTTTTAATTTTAAAAAAAAAACCTGTAAAAAATTTTTTTAAATAAATAAAATAAAGTAGAGGTATCCTGTAGTTTGCTTTTATCTCTTTTAATGGTGAAGTATGTAATTCCTGTGCCGCTAGTATCACCAAACAAACAGAATAAAAAATAAATAAAAAAACAAGCCTGCAGGTCTTGCAGGTAGATGCTGTACCTACACCATTATAGGGGAAAAAACATCTCGTTTGATGGCTATGCAAAAGTAGCTAAAATGCTATTTCTAGCCATTTTACATGCACCTGTTACAAGGCACGATAATATATTTTCTATAAAAAGAAGAAAATAAGAAGAGGATAATAAGACCTTTGATATTAAGCAAAAATCTTATTCTTGATGAGAATATTTCTTTTTTTTTCTTTTTTTTTTTTTAAAAGAATATTGAAAAATGTGCTTTAACTTTTTTAGAAGATACACTGCATAATATTTTTTTTCAGAGAATGTATTTTTAATATAAGTGTATTTTGTCTTCCTGTTCCGGCAGATTTTTTTCACTTGTTAATAACTTGTTTATAGTTAAAACAAGTGGGGAAAAAAAATCTGCCAGTGCTGAGGTAATCCAAAGTATTTTGATTACGTTACTGACTTTGAGTAATCTAATGGGATATATTACAAATTACATTTTAAAGCATGCATTCTGTAATATGTACTGGAATACATTTTAAAAGGAACCCTCCCAACCCAGGTTGTTGATCAAAAAGTAAAAAAGAAATATTAATTTTAATCACACATTGCACGGATGAGGTAAACGAGACACACATCGACACGACTGCACATCCTAGCACAGAAACAAATTGTGTGGAGCAGTGCACATTTCGTCGTTACACGCAACACATGTCCCAGACATTATAAACACGGGAGCTGATTTACTGTACGGAGAATAGATCTGTTCAGTTGTGACGTCAATTTGTAGGCGAACCCGGAAGTCTAATTCGCCATGTTTAATTATATACTTTTTTTTTAAAACGCACAGCAGCTTCAAAATTCACATTTGAGGTTTGACTGTGTGTAATTTATGTTGTAGAAAAAAAACATCCACGTTTCATCAAGTAATGTTTACCACAGACCTTATTTTACTCATAAGTTCAAAAACCCCATTATAAAAAACCCATAGGAAAATCTAGAGGGAACCCATGGCAAATACTCTTCCGGGTTTTTGGACTACAAGCTGAACAGATCCATGGAGACTTTGTGTGAACCAGGCTTGCGAGAGATATGGGCAAGCAGCTGTATCTCTTCGCGTCACCTGTAAATGCGCAACTACTGTCGTCTGAACCAGTGTCGAAAGCAAAACTGCCCGAGACCCAGCGTTTGCGCGATAGAGACTGAGAAGTGACTGTTTAGCAAGCTGCAGCCAGGTAAACTCTAGACTGAATGGCTGCCAGAGAAAATAATAGTTTTGAGATTTTAAACTTCAGCAAATTAAACATCAGCATTCAATATGTTTTATATCTGTATACAGTGTCTATTAATGCATTTGCAATGTACACTTAAGTTTATCTTACCAATAAAGCCTGATATAAATGGAATCTGCCCATTTGATCCTATTATTAAAAAAATAAATGCCCAACATTTAATTACAGCATGTCCACTGATTTTTATGGCATGTATGCATATACTTGTATCAAAGATTAATACCTGTAAATTGTTGGGGGGCGGGGAATGGAATATATGAACATATACATATTTATTTTAATTAAAATAAATGATGACTAACCAATTTCTTGAGAGTCCTTTGAGACAAAGTATAAAGTAAAAATATTTGTTGTTTTTTTAATGTTTGTTGTAATGTACCATGTACCATAACTTAATCGTGATTTATTACAGAAAATTGTGCAATTAATTAGTTTAAAAATAATTATCGATTCCCAGCCCTAATAAATACTAATATATATATATATATATATATATATATATGTATGTGAAGATGCCCCCTACCTGATTAGCTTAATATCTTTTTCAGTTGCATTACACTTACATTTCGTTAAAAGTCTGGCAAGTAAAAATAAAAATTTACTAGCCAATGGTGATTCTTTCTCCAACCTGTCCGTAGAGGGTTGAGACCTGTGACATCACACTGTTTAAGGACTATTATATGATGGCTAATGCCATATTTTGATTAAAAAATATTTTTATTATACGTTTATTGTATTGTTGGCATTTATAAAGGGCCATATGTGTTCAATATGGGCAGGGACATTATCTGCAAAGATGTATATGTAATGTAAGCAGATTTATGCAGACATATCGCATTCAGCAGTGTTATGCTTCATATACAGATTGTAGATGTTAGACCCCTGCCCTGGGTGGGCTCACATCTTTTCTGGTTTTGGCATTCTGACAGAACACACCATTTGAAAATGGCAAATCAGGAAAATATACAGTGTGCCACAACTAATACTGTATATAAGGGTCATCAAGACAGCCATCACCATCAAGGACACATTATAGCAAGGCATTTAGTCATCATCATCATCATCATCAACATCATCTCTCAGGGTCTTTATCATAGTTATCAGCATCATCAGCAGGGCCATTATAGTCAGCATCATTATCATTAGGCTGTGTAATCATCCACCCGGGGTTTCAGAAATGCCCAATATAAAGGCCCGTTCAGGCATCAGATTCACACATTTCTACATGTTACATGTCCATGAGGAGTTTGCAAAGGAAAACGTTTTGCAGAAACACTGCAGCCTCGTTTCTTCATTCGGGCACCACCTTTTATTTGCTTCTATCAGAATTTACCTAACACTGCTGTTTCTTTTTCACTGGCTTATTTGGTAAGTATAAATGCCAAATATTTACAATAATTGTACTGAGTTTGTGCTCTCCTCATGTTGTTTTGCACCTTTAAAGCATTTAAAGGGATAATTCACCCAAAAAGGTACAATTCTGTTGTCATTTACTGACCCTCACGTTGTTTCAACCCTGTGTTACTTATTTAATCCGTGGAACACAAAAGGAGATGTTAGGCAGTATGTTAGTTTAATTCATCATTCACATTTAATTGCATATTTTTTCCATGCAATGAACGTGAATAGTGTCTAAGACTGTCATTCTGCCTAATATTGGTTTGTGTCTTGTTCTTAAAATCTCATTGTCTTCCCACGGAAGACAGAAAGAAAGACACACAGGTTTGGAATAACATGAGCGTGATTCTATGACGACAGAACTACATTTCTTGGGTAAATTATCCTTTTCAATTTATGTGCAGTATATTATCTTTAAGTTTTCTTTAACCTGTATTACTGTGTGTGTGTATTTGTTAAAACCTTTAATGCATAGTCAGAGACTAGTACCAATACTACACAAAAGTTACGATCAGCTTTAAAAATTTATATATTACATACTGTATATTGAAATAATGTTTTTGTTGTATGTTAATGCTTGCACATGTCAGATTGCAAACACACAGACAGACACACACACACACACACACACATACATATATGTACATACAGCTGCATAATATAATGCAGTGTCCTGCTCTGTGCTTTGTACTGGTCCTATACAGCTGACATCAGTCTTTCTGGCTTCCCCCTGGGAGACGAGGAGAGCTCCCCCTTCAGCCGACTCAGTATGGAGAGTGACGCTGATGACCTGCGCACGACCGAAAGCGAGCGTGAAGAAAGGGGTTCAGAGTCTGCCTTTGCATCTTACCTATCTTGCAGGGGCTGTAGTCAACTCCTGGATGACCCTCTGGGACCCAGCATGGACTTGGTAGGGCCCTACTGTATGCGCTGCTGTAAAGGGGTTGTGGAAGAGAGGAAGATTTGCTCAGGCTTAGGCTTATATGCCGAGTCTAGAGGGGGAGGGACTGAGAGTGCTGGTGGCGAGGACAGTTCCCTGAAGCTCCACTCATGCAAACTTTGTGGTTTCACATCACGCTACACTAATCATGTTAAAAGACACATGAAGACACACAACGGCGAAAAGCCGTATGGGTGTCCATTGTGCTCTTACGCGTCGGCACAGCTGGTGAACCTCCAAAGGCATTTGCGCATACACACAGGAGAAAAGCCCTATAAGTGCAACAACTGCACTTTTGCATGCAGTTCTTTAGGGAACCTGAAGAGGCACCAACGCATGCATGCAGCTGTAAGCCATGCTCAAAGTGGTCCTCAGCCAATGAGAGACAACAGTTTAAACTGCACTGCTGTGGGTCAGAGAGAAAAGGACGTGGCTTCTGTCCCCAGTGAAGGTAAGCTTTTGATTTGCCAAAAGAAAATCAGATACCTTACACCTGGTATTAATATCCGTTTGGTGGTGAAGAGAGAACTAAGCGTAGAGTTAAAACTCTCAATTTACTAGTTGCTAGTTCCCATCCACATCTATTGTCATGAGCTTTGGGTAGTGACTGAAAGAATAAGATAGCGGATACAAGCAGCCGAAATTAGCTTTCTTCGCAGGTTGGCTCATCTCACCCAAAGGGATAGAGTGCTATGCTCTGAAATCCATTAGAGACTCGGAGTAGAGCCGCTGCTCCACTGGCCATCCTGCAGAGGAGTTCCGGAGGTGCATGTCCAACTAGGAGAAGACCTCGGGGCAGACCCAGAACACACTGGAAGGGTAATATCTCTCGGCTGACCTGGGAACACCTTGAAATGCACAAGGACGAGCTGGAGGACGTGGCCAGGGAAAAGTATGTTTGGGCTGCTATGCTTAATCTGCTGCCACCGCGACCTGGACCCGGATAACTGGCAGAAGATGGTTGGATGGAGAGATAATGTAAAGCTCATCTAATGTTTGCCTTTTATAGGTCCTTGACTATAATAACTGATAATTATCTTATCATCACGGTTGTGCTTAGAAATTTAAAATATAATTATATTTAGGAAAAACAGTGATCCATTTTTCTAAAATTATTTCTTTGGTCACACACTGATGCAGTAAGAGATGTATTTAGTCTCAATCACAGACCCTCCCCTTGAAATCTGATCACATGTGGTCAAGGAAGAATTATTTGAGACCCATGTCTCAGCGATGAGTTTTGTCTGACCACTTGTGATCAGATCACCCGAGACGCATCTTAATACCAGGTGTAAACATGGCCAAAGAGAGAGTTTCTCAGTGAGTTGTAACTAAATGTCCTTTGATTGCAGATGCTTTGCAGTCTGAGTCGCGTCCCCACATGGGAAGGGATGTCAGCTACTTGCAGACCTTTGATGGCCTCAGGTCGGCACAGCAATCATCAACAGCTGCATTGCAGTCAGGACAAACTGCTTCTGAACCGGCCACCCTACCCCCCATGTTCTTCCACTTCACCTGCCGGCTGTGTGGCATGGCCCTGGAAGATGAAGATGGATCCTCAGCCCAGATTTGTGCCAAGTGCACACTGGAGATGCTGACTAAGGACACACCAGGCTGCCCCACAGAGCGAGGGGACAAAGTCTACACCTGTGCCGCCTGCCCCTTCCTTACCCACTACCCCAACCACCTGGCCCGCCACATGAAGACCCACAGTGGAGAGAAGCCATATAAGTGCCCTCAATGCGACTACGCCTCCGCTCACTTCGACAACCTAAAGAGACACCATCGAGTACACACTGGTGAGAAACCCTACAAATGCCACCTGTGTGACTATGCCTGCGGGAACCTGGCTAATCTCAAGAGGCACCAACGGGTGCACTCAGGCGCCAAACCCTTTCAGTGTGCAATCTGCAACTACAGTTGTAACCAGAGTATGAACCTGAAGCGCCACATGTTGCGCCACACGGGGGAGAAGCCCCATAAGTGCCAAGAGTGTGGCTACACCACCGGCCACTGGGACAACTACAAACGACACCAGAAGAAGCACAGTCTCGCTACAGATGACTGGGTTAAAGTTCCGATGCCTGGAAATGAAGAAGAGGTGGATGATGAGGAAGAGGTGTAGCCTTAAATCTAGGGTATACTTTGTTTGTCCGCATACCGCATTTGGATTACCTATATGTAGGATGGCAGGAGGAGTGAACATAAATGACTCTTCCAATGCCATCCTATGTTGTGTAAATCCGCACGGTCTCGCGCACAGTTGGGTGTTCTAGCCTTTTAAAGTATACTTTTTTGACCGCAAACCTGTACAAATGCATTAGACGCATGCACACTACGACAACTTTGTCATATTCTTTAGTACAGTCAACTCCAGGCGCATGCACAGATGGACACGCACAGACGCGGACGGTCCACGTGTCTATATGAAAATTGGGGTGCACACATGGACTGTGCTGATGACGAAATTTACAAATGGGACCTGGAAAATCGAAGTATCATTAAGTTTTTAGAAGATGAAAGTGTGGTGTTCAGAGTATAGGGAGTGAGAGATTTGGAATTCGGAGTGATACTGTAGGACAGCTGTCCACAAGAGATATAACTGTAACAGAATAAGCTTTAGTGATTCTTTTACCTTGTGCCCAGAATAATTTTGAAAATCATTATTTTAGCCATTTGTCAAATATTTCCAGAAGCTGCTACACAAAGTCATGCACAACTTTAAAGACCGTCATTTGAATGTTTTAATGCCTTTGAAAAAGGCAGTTTGGTTTACCCAAAGCTCTCTAAGAGCATTCTGAGCCTGACCTCGGTTCATTTATCAGTGCCAAACAGACACTACTGCACCACTGCCATAATAAAGAAGCTCTTTTTTAAGCGTGACATTGCATGGCCACTTATGTTTACCTTAGTTAACTGCTTGGTTAACTCTCAGTCCTACTGGAAAAAATGCCTTTATTGATCACAATTATTTTGTTAATGTTTTGAACGTGATTTTTGCTCTAATTAATTCTGGGGAATGTGTTGCCTTTTTGATGTTGTTGTGTCGTGTGGACTGTGAAATGTCATTTGTCTGAGTTTACTTGAAGCAAAATGGTGCATAGTGGATATTCGTGTCATGCTGAACATACAGCTTTTATTTTTGTATGTGATTTTATTATATTTTTTCTCTGAGGAATGCTCGGCATGTATTTGCAACCTGTGGCATTATGTTAGCTATTTTGGAGGACAAAAGTAAACCTTATTATGCAGTAAAACTTTCAGGTTGTCAAAAAATGTTTGAACGTTAAGGAATTTTGTAGGTGTGTGGTGCTTGAGTGTTTTCCTGTAATTATGCAGTGGTTTCATTAATGCCTTAAATATCTTAAAATAAAACATTTGTGGTGAAATGATCAGTCTTAATTGATCAACTTCCTTGTGTCCCATTCACTTTTCACCTTGTCACATAACTGTGTGGCAGACATTATGTGTAGATCAGCAGGATGTGATTAAGATGCTGAGACAGGCAGTGCGTAATCCTCACTTTTATAATGAGAGCTTTAATCCTTGTCACGCTCTGCGGTGAACAGCTCTGGTAAACACGCTAATGAAGACAGAGCCGCAGGCAGCACTAGCAGTGATCTGCATGCTGTTAGATTGTGACAATGGATTTTTGATCATGTTTCTGAGGTGAGTCACGGTCTGTTTTGACACAGAGTTTATGTAAATTTAAAGAGATTTGACAACCTGATGAATGAAGTACTTTTCCAGTTTGAATTCTAATGCTTTTTGGCTTTGATCTGTTATATTAGGTTGAAATAATGGAGCTTCATTGAGTGGAATTTTACACTAGCAAAATCATAACCATACTCTAAAGTGGGGTACTCAACTTTGGGGGGCCAGAAACCCTTTAGCCTTGAGGGCTGCACTCTTTTCATTTATTTATTAAAACATGTTTTAATTACTTTTTTATATTAATAAGGTGAGCAGACTATGCTATATGCCATGTAATTAATACATGTAATTAACACAAGTCAAAACATTACATATAGATAAATAGCAAAAGTCTTGCAAAAGTGTGCTGCTTTAAAAAAATAAAAAGGTGAAATACTATTATAATGATCATATATAGACCAATATGTTTTTTGTTTTTTGTTTAAAAGGTCCACACTTTTACAAGTAGACCACATACTGCAGCAGAATACACCACTCTAAAAGATGACGATATACAATAGAGCACAACAGTCTGGTTCCGGAAGTAAAAATCCCATTTATTTATCCCACAGAGAAATGTATTTTTTTAATTATTATTTATTTATTTGTATTTATTTATTAAATAAACCCAAAAGGTTGCTTAGGAGACCTGGCTGGAGTCACTCGCAGGGTATCCGCGGGTCCTTAAAAAGTCTTAAATGTACTTTTTAAAATTTAAGGCCATAAAAAGTCTTAAATATCTTAAATAAATTACAAGAAGTCTTTAAATTTTGCGGCGTGAATAGAGACGCTTAAAACAGCAGCATCTGCGCGAGTAAAATTCATCTCTCTCTCTCTCTCTCTCTCTCTCTCTCTCTCTCTCTCTCTCTCTCTCTCTCTCTCTCTCTCTCTCTCTCTCGTGCATCCGTCATTTAGCAGCTGACGCTTGAGTTTAGTGTGAGCACGCACAGGGAAGCGCATTTTTACTGAATTTACGATGATACACATGTATAAACCTTCATAAACCCGTTAATCCGAAATGCAAATGCCGTTATTTTGCGTATCTAACACTGTCGCTCCTGCTTATAATCGACAAAGCTGTCAACGTTACAATCTGCAAGCGCGCGAGGTTGGAGCGGTCTTTTGACGCCTTTCAAATCGTTGCGCTTCCTTATTTTACACTATACCTTTGACAATAATTGTAAAGCTAACAGAACTACTCAGCTGCAGAGTTACACCTGTTATATCTCTCATCTCCATCTCTCTAGATCTAGGGCTGCCAACGTAATTGACGCTGTTCTCACGCTCTCGCGCCACACGTCCCTTTTCTCACGCAGTGATAACGTCGCGGAGCAAAGAGGACACTGACAGAGCAGCACAGCGTCTCTCCCTCTCTTTCTCTTTCATAGTTTAATCTGTTAACATTTTCAATACATCTTGTCAACTTTAAACGGCAATTTTTAAGGTAACTGATATTTGAGATATTTCACTCAAAAATTACAGTTGTCATCACTTACCTTACTTGCTGTTGTAAACCTGTATGACTTTCTTATTTCAGTGGATATCAAAAGGAGATATTAGGGAGTTTCAGTCACCATTCACTTACATTGAATGAAAAACAAGATGCAGTGACAGTGAATGGTGACTGAGACTAAACGTTTTGCTTAACATCTCCTTTTTTGTTCCATGGCAGAGAAAAATTAATTCAGACTTAAGGGTGAGCAGTGATGACAGAAATAAAAATTTTAAATTAACTGCCCTTTAACTACCTGTTAAAGGTATCTGCCAAGAAAAAAAATAAAATAAAATAATAATAATAATAATATATATATATATATATGTTATTTAGCACATGCTTGACCTTATTCACAGCAGCGGTATCTCTGATGTTTAATGACAATGACAACAAGGCTGTGTGGGATAGACATACAGTCTCTTCGATGAGATGTATTGCAGTTTAAAGTGTTTTTGGATCATTCTGTGTACAAAACATTGAAAAAATATATTTTCAAGGACACTCAGTAGACAAAAAACTCCAGGCAACATGAGTTGTGGAAAATCAGATGGGATATTGGAACTTTTTACAGATTTATACCGTGCATGCCTTTGAAGAAATAGCAAATAGGTAAATCTATCCCTCACAGCCTCGTTTCCATTCCCATTAAAAATCAAAGATGGCGCTACTGTGAATAAGGTCTATAGACCAATCCTCTTATTTACAAAAATGTCAGCGCATGCACAGTAAGTGGTGGCAGAAAGCCCGTTGATTGTTTTGTTAGATTTGACAGATTAGAGGATTAAACGAAAGTATGACACAAAACCATCATAAATACAAACATGTTCTTAGCGATACAATTACTATAATGATATGAGTTAATAACAAACATTTAATCATGTTCGCTATAAATGTATGCTGCATAGTTGTGTTGAAATGATCTCCTCAGTTCAGTCAGCTCTGTTGATGATCTTGAAGCCACAGCAGTCAACGAGAGCCCTCGGAATAATTTTTCAACAACGTAATCCAATAAAAGTTGATTTTTTGCACGTGGTTTTTGCTACCACATCCGTGTTTGACATAAACGGTGACGTTGCCAAAGCATTGGTCTAATGCGTCACGTCTTGCTAGAAAGTAGGTGACTAATGAGAAGGGTCACAATATAGGCTATATACTTTAGGCTACATGCATTCTTAATGATTTCATTTAGAGTTTTAATGTTGTATTAACTTATTAACACATAAATGCACAATAATATATATGTATATATATATATATATATATATATATATATATATATATATATATAAACATCTCCAGATACATTCAAGTAGCCTCAGTGGTTTTGTATTTACCAGCTAATGAATTAATGTTTTTTTTTTTATTATTATTGCAAAAGTGGTCTTAAATTTTTCTTAAAGTTGGCCTTAAAAAGTCTTAAATTTCATTCCTTCGAACCTGCAGATACCCTGCACTCGGCACACCCTGGATTCGAACTCGCAACTCCAGGGGTAGTCAGCATCAGTATTTGCTGAGTTACCCAGGCCTCGATGAACTGATTTTCAAAGATAACTTTTAAATAAAACTTTAAAAGACAGACCTACCATGAGCTACGAGTTTGTTCATCATTGGTATATGCTTCCGTTGAAGCCATCCTTCTAAGTTATCTCAACTTCTTTGTTTAAAAATCGTGTTTGGTAGCGGAATTCATGGTAAACAACTACAGTAGTCATGGAACAGCAGAGAAAGATCCACCAATCAGAGAACTGCATCCAACGAAACTGGTGAAACATGGCTCAGAATGACCGCACGCTCCCATGCAGCACTGTGAATGACGTAACCGAACTGGTCTCCCTATTTGTATATATCGGGATATTTTGCAATAAACTTAAAATATATTGTATCTATACTTCTAATCAAACACCTAAAAGCAATAGTTTTGTATATTCCCATTGTTTTTATTCAGTGACATCATTCGCAATGCTTCATGGGATTGTAGTTTGTGCCTTCATGAAAGACGGTAAGTACACAGTCTTGTACCTTTGTCTTTGTCCGCTTTTCAAATAATTTTTTACCTCAAAACAAAGTTTGTGATGTTGTGATTCTCCTCGGAGCTGGTCGGTTTGGTTCACGGTTCACGACTCTTTTATGAAGGATTTTATTAAAAGTCTATGGAAGAAATGAATGGGGAAAAAACTTGCGGAACCCAGACGGCTGAAAGACTGGGCAGTCGCACAGTCTGGTTCCGGAAGTAAAAATCCCAATAATTGACCCCATAGACTAATTGATTTTCAACGTTAACTCACAAAACTTTACAGACAGACCTACCGTGAGCTACGAGGTTGTTCATCAATGGTATATGCTTCCGTTGAAGACATCCGTCCACGTTATCTCAACTTCATTGTTTAAAAATCGTGTTTGATAGTGGAATTAATGGTAAACAACTACAATACCCATGGTACAGTAGAGAAATATCCACCAATCAGAGAACTGTGGGCATCAAAACCCACGAAACATGCCTCGGAGAGACTGAATGCTCCCATGTTGCACTGTGAATGAAGTAATCCGTAATCGAGTCAGTTTCCCTTCCCCCTTAAACTACTTATATATTTGTACATATCTGGATATTTTGCAATAAACATAAATATATTGTTTCTATATTTATAAACAACAACCTAAAATAAAGTTTTATTTTTATTTATTTATTTATTTATTATGCTTTATTGATTCAATGCCACAAGAACAAGAGGTATTACATATCCACATAATCAAATTAACATTAGCTGCCAGAGAGAGAGAAAAAATAAAGGAAGAAAATTACATAAATTTCAATGCTTTCAGAGCATTACATGTTTTCAGTGCTTTTTTGTTTGTTCCAAGAGATTTACATATAATTTAAAGTCATTTATAAAATAATAAATAGTTTTATATATTCCCATTGTTTTTATTCAGTGACATCATTCGCAATGCTTCATGGGATTGTAGTTTGTGCCTTCATGAAAGACGGTAAATTTGCTTTCTGTGTGTTCTTCATGAGTTAAAAGCAGCTCTTACATACGGGATCCTCTCAGACGTTTTGTAATATTTTGACCAAATCAGAGCAGAAAATAACACAAACATGTGTAACTTCTGAATGAGCAACGTACTGGTAGGCGTGTGCACTCGTAGGTGTCACAACTGGTTTTCATGTTAACTGGCGACCTTTTTCCGTTTTACACCAGATGTGAACGACCAGCCACAGATTTGTCGATTCCAAAAATCATGCTTCTGACTCAGTATTTTGCTCTCCGTTAAATGTAAACTTACTACATGATGCTGGCATCATTGTACAGATTAAAATAAGTGGTGTAATTAGATCAAACGGCTGAAGTACGCAATGTTTAAGTTGTGTCCGATTATGACATTGTATGAAATACGAACGTCATTTTCTCGTCGAAACGCTACACCCAAATATTATGCAGTATCATAAAAAAGTAATTGAATGAGCAAACTTCCAACATTAATAAAGCCATACTGAGTTTGTTTGTTATTAGTGAGGACATATGCTCAGTAGTACGGTCTAAATAGTGACAATAATGTAGAACATCATAAAATAAGAAAAACAAGTAGCCACAATTACCCATTGTGGCCCATTGTCAACAAGTTTACTTCACTGCCATTTCAACATTTGATGAAATGGTTTGTCATGTTGGTATGCAATAGGTTATTGTGTCTAATAGTGTAACTGCACCAGACTGCAGATTATAACTATTTGTTCAAACTGCAAAAAAAAAAAAGGGGGTTGATTCATTTTATACTCTGATGACCTTTCAAAGCTCTGAAGGGCTTGTGGTGAATGGTCTACACATGAGCAGTGGGTAAGTAAAAGTGAGGATGTGTCGATATTTATGTCTGAATATATTCATATAGATCGTTGTTCATTCAGTTACTGACTGATTTTATGATATCGCATACTATTTGGGTGTAGCATTTCGACGAGAAAAGGACGTTCAAGTTAACATGGACACACTGCTGAATTATATGCACCATTTGACACTGAACACACACTAATGTGAATGCAAAGACGCCCTCTTAAATTGTCACTGTTTAGTTGCTCAAATGAATAGTGAGTTGTAGTGTAGTGCTGATCATGTTATTGTTGGTCGAGTTCGAACACCGAGCTCGGTTATATATTTATTTTATAAACTTACCATTTGATCTAATAATATCACTTATTTTAATCTGTAAAATGATACCAGCATCATGTAGTAAGTTTACAATGGTCTTTAATGGAGAGCAAAATATTGAGTCAGAAGCATGATTTTCGGAATCAACGAATCTGCAGCCGGTCGTTCACATTTGGTGTAAAACGGAAGAAGGTCGCCAGTTAACATGAAAACGTCTCTGTTACTTATGTAAACTCAGTTCCCTGAGACGAAGGGAACGAGACATTGCATTTATTAACGCATATGGGGAGTGCCTTCTTACACAACCTAGTTGAAACCTCTCTACAATAACACCAACATTCCAATACTGGCCATGGTGTTTGAGCCCCGCTTGTTTTGGCACAAAGCTGTCCGCTATAAAAGCAGGCACACAAACTCCATTTCCTCAGACTTTCTGACTGAGAACAAGGAGCGCATTGCTCATACCTCAAGAACTCTTGAGTCTTGTAGTACAGCTGGCGTTTGCAGTGTCTCGTTCCCTTCGTCTCAGGGAACCGAGGTTACGTATGTAACCGAGACGTTCCCTTACGACTCAGTACACTTGACATTGCATTTATTAACGCATATGGGGAACAGAATCCCATCATGCCGCACTACACGACATAACCTCCCAGAAAGGAAACATGATGCCACAGTCTCGTGGGACAGCGACCGACATGAGTATGCCGCAGTGAGTGACCCTCGTGTTGGGCATGAATATATGAACTATAGTCATATAGAATGAATTAACTCCTTCATGAACCCAGTTGGGAGTGGTGGTGGTGTAGTGGACTAAAGCGCTGAACTGGTAAGTGGAAGGTTGTTGGTTCAATCCCCACCACCATTGTGTCCTTGAGCACTTAACTCTAGGTTGCTCCAGGGGGATTGTCCCTGTAATCAGGGCACTGTAAATTGCTTTGTATAAAAGTGTCTGCCAAATACATAAATGTAAATATATATTTGGCCAATGAAACAGCAAGCCCTCTAAACAGAGAGGACTTTTGAATGACACACCATTCATCCATGCCTCTAGTTGAGTGTGCTTTAACACCAATTGGGCAAGTCTTACCCTGCGACTCATAAGCCAGGGCAATTGCATCGACAATCCAGTGAGAAAGTATTTGCTTGCGCCCGCCCGCACAGGGCATAACAAATGCAATGATTGTTCCTCATCTGAATTAAATGGAGAAGGGAAAGCCTGAAGGTGAACTACCTGCGCTCTGAAGGACATGGTTAGGACCTTAGGCACATAGCCTTTTCTGGGTTTGACAGTAGCTTTTGAAAGACCAGGGCCAAACTCCAGACATGAATTGTCAATTGATAGTGCATGCAGGTCACCGACCCGTTTTACTGAGGCCAGAGCCAGCAGTAGTGCATTCTTAATGGAGAGCATGCAAAAATCAACAGAGTCCAAAAGCTCGAAGGGCTCCCAAGTCGGGACTGTAACCGGCCGAGGTGGGTTTAATCATCTTGGTCCTTTAAGGAACTTTATGATTAAATCATGCTTGCCTATAGTGGTGCCGGCTTCATAATATAGTCAGATATAGTCGCCACATACACTTTGAGCATTGAAGAAGTGAGTCTTGTGTCTAATCGCTCTTGAAGAAATATGAGAATTTTATGTATGGGGCAGTTTACTGTCTTTTCCATGTGAGAGACACTAATCAGTGAACACATTCCATTTAAGCACGTAGATGCGTCTCGTGTACGGTGCTCTGGCCTGTAAAATGGTGTTCATGACTGAAGGCGTCAGTTCTGGCGCATTTAGCGCGCTCCGTTCAGGGGCCACGCATGCAGGTTCCACAGCTTGGGCTGGGAATGCCAGATTGTGCCTTGCGCCTGAGAGAGGAAATCCCTCCTCAGTGGTATTTCCCATGGCGAGCTGTACAGCTTCTCTATTGTTTTCGGAAACCATGCCTGGTTGGGCCATTTCGGCGCAACCAATAAAGACAGACGAATTATTTCCTTGTCCTCTCGGACTTTGCATATGACAGAGTGAATAAGGCACACTGGGGGAAATGCACATTTGCGTTTCGCCGGCCATTTGTGGGCCATTGCATCCACTCCCAGCGGGGCTTGGGACTTAGAGTACCAAATGGGACAATGGGTATTCCCCTCTGAGGCAAATAGATCAATTTCTGCTTTGCCAAATATTTCCCAAATCCTCAATACAGTTTGTTCGGTATCACCCACTGGCATGACAATAGGTCCATGCCGTAATTCAGGCGGCCTGGGACATATGTCGCTCTCAGGGAGAGGAGATGATGCTCGCTCCATAGGAGGAGGTAACGCGTCAGTGGCGGTGAATGAATTCCGCCTTGGCGGTTTATGTATGCCACAACTGTCATGTTGTCTGAGCGAACCGGGACATGACAGTTCACTATTTCTGACTGAAAATCCTTTAAGGCTAGGAATACAGCCAATAGTTCTAGGTGGTTGATGTGCCATGCTTTCTGTCCAGGTGCCGAAAATCAGGCGTCCATCGCACACCGCCAACCTGTGTTGGAAGCATCCGTAGTCACCACTTTCCACCTGACAATCTGCCCCAGCATGACACCTCGCTGGTAAAAGGCAGGTGCAGACAAGAGATGATTGCTCTCTTGAAGGAAGAAATTCTGAGGAAATGGTATTTGTGCGCCTGCTTTTATAGCGGACAGATTCATGCCAAAACAGGCGGGTCTCAAACACCACGGCCAGTATCGGAATGTTGCCATTATTGTAGAGATGTTTCATCTAGGTCGTATAAGAAGGCACTCCCCATATGGGTTAATAAACGCAAGATCAAATGTACTGAGTTGTTAGGGAACCAGTTGAACCGTAACACCGATCACACACAAGATTAGCCGGCATACGGAGATAAATCGTGGATAAAATATATTTAGATGTACGCAAGTCAAATTTTGAAATATTTATGCTTACCTCAGACTTCAATCCTTTGCATGGATCAAAAGCATTTTTTTTTTTTTCAGGGTTTTCTTGATATAGTTTTACAAGTGTTTTTCCATTCACCGCTATTGTTTCCTCCCGCTGATGGTCACAAATATGGCGGCTGCAGAGAATAAAAGTTACGCCACTAAAACAAAAAAAAAAAAGTTTTTTCTTCCATATATAGAAAGATGATCTTATCCATTAAAGGTGCGGGAAGGGGGTGCTGAAGGTACTGGGGGGGGAGGGGGTTGAAGCGGGTTTCGCCCAAGGCACCATACAATTATTTTATGTGATGACAACATGTTTATGGTATTAAAACCCCGATACAAAACACCTCAAACAAGGAGTGGCATTTTTGGCACCTAAATTTATTGAAAACCAGACGGCTCTATAACTTCCATTATTGCATTTAAAATAACTGAGGATTTACAAAATAAAATCATACTGACAAGCTTTATGAGAGATGTACAAGGTTTAGGAGTATCAATGGTATACCCTTTTCATACTAGACATTCTGGGGAACATACTGAACTCAGCGATCACAAATTACAGTAATTCAAAAATAAATCAGCCAATCTGTACAGAACATTAACATGAGAATAACCTTTGCATTAAACACGTTCGGCAAATGGGAGAAATCATGTGTCTCTGGAATGTAGGCAACTGCAGAATGGATGATATGGGCATTTAATTCAGCTTGACTATCACTGCAGTCAAAACCCCAGCATAACACTAAGTGTGAGATTCAGCCATTTACCAAGCACCATGTTATTAAAGTCCTCTGAGATGATTGCCACAATGTATATAGTGAAATACAAAATATGGAATGATGACCTTAAGTGTACTAAGATCATCACTGAAAATTAGATGTGGAATTTGTAAACACTTCTTAACAATTTTCTACATTTTTGTAAACAATGATTAATGTTAGTTTCAAATCTTTTCATACAACCTGGAATATTTGATCAATTGTACTTGATTATATTGTACTAAAAGATAATACAGATATTAGTAAATATTTAGAGTACTTTTGTTTTAATTGCATGTACATTTATAAAAGTGACATTACCATGATCTTATTTTTGTGTGTGCAAAATGCTTTAGTGAATGATAATTTTGGCATTTATGAGAAACCTTTTGAATATATTTGTTCGAGTAACAGAACACCAACACAAACACAAAAATCAAATTTCAGACCTACAAACCTCTTGAGAATGGTCCAGGATGTTTTCCCACAGTTAATATCTCAATAAATACCCAAGCCATCTTTTTTTCTTAATACTGTGCAAAAAAACATGGTTCAGCTAGTGCAAGCAGGCCTGTCGAACACAGCAAACAAGCAAAAATTCAGGTCACAGCAAAGGCCAAAATATGAGAAACCTTTCAGTCAACTTGTCCCTGCCGCTACAATATATTTTCATTTTGCGAAGTTGATTCTAAAGCGTAGTAAGGCGGTTGAGTCAGCGTAAGGCAGAGGCAGGCCACAATTTTTCAACCTGCTCTTTTGTAATAGAATAAGCTCTGATGCTGCATTGAATATGCAATAGGCATCAGGTCGAGTCAGCAACACGATTCCAATTAATTCTCCCCCAAAAAATAGGAAGCTTCACAGAGCCCAATAAGTCGAGAATTGGCAAACATTGGCACACTGCACGATACGAAGCAAACCACTTTTCTATTAAATATTCTTGCTAGGTTTTTGAAAAGGAAAATATGAACATACTTTGCTGGTATGGATCTTTCTCTAGTAGGCAATTGCAGTCATGAGCAAGAGAAAATGAGGCAGCAGGAATTTAATTTCACACCACCCGATGATGAGATATGAGGAAAAGCACAGTTTTGAGTCTCTATTAAGGAAGTACGATTCATTGAAGCCTATCTACAGAGGGAACCTTCATCACAGCCTAAAATTTATGTCTCTCTTGAATACAGTAAATTGCCCTGAGGCAGCTTTGTAACCCTGGATTAATTTAATCATTGGCATTTTCCCCAATTATGCCCTAAAGGAAAAATCTGAAATGTTATCAAATTTTAGTTTACTTCAACTGAGATATTCAGTTTAATACTTCAACATAAGGCTAATGAGAGACTTTGAGTCAAAATGATTTACTTTGAGGCAAGTCAATTTTTGAGACCCTTAGAGCTAAAATGTTTATTTTAGCTCCAATATATAAATTTTCAAAACTATTCAGAAAGGAGTTATAACATTTTCCGTATTTAACTACACTCAGGTCAGAGAAACTGCTCAATTATTCTGTGCTCCCCCCTTTAGTCCAATGTATGAGGGCAGCTCCATCACAGGTCATCGTCCCCGATTCCTTCAAAGGCGTAGTTTCCATGGAAATCATTGCCACTGATGTCACTAGCTGAGTTGGAAGAACTAAGTCCTCTCAGGGAGACTGAAGACAGCTTGGTCTGTAAAGAGATAAGTGTAAGTTTTAAAATTAGTGATGCACCTAAATAATAGTTCTTTTCTGAAAAGAAAACTTTAAATTACCCTTTGTTTGGATTTTTTTTTTATTCCATTAATATTAGAGCTGTCACAATTAAAGTGTAAACACACGTGATTAAAAAAGTTTAACTCTTTAAATTTTTCTTTATCACGATTAATGCATTTACTGTAAATTTAGCATAAACACTGGTTGGTAGAGCGGAACCTTTGCGATGTGTCTGTGTCCACCTGGAGTCATTACACTGACACACACACCACAAATACAGTGAACAGTGATTCAGTGTCAGTGATAAAGTGATGGGGAAAGGAGTTCTTAAAGCTATTTGCTGTACAAAACAAGCCTAGATGGAACTTGTGACAGAAATCAAGTATTTTTCAGGCCAAGTAAGGTGCATTTAAATTACAACAGAAGCACGTCAAGTCTTAATTATCACCAAAACGCAGAATGAGCGCTGACAACTTGACGCGAATCATGAACGCGACTTCACAATTGCTGTTATTGTGGAGGATGAGAGTTTAAGAGATTTAATGCCCATTGCAATGAATATGCAACCTATGCAGGGACAAGTTCTTTCAATTAGTGAGTCTTCCACTTAGACTTTGGGAAACATTCAATGTTACTTGAACTGGTGCAATTTTAGAGCATTTCTATCTTTATACTGTGAAAGGCTTTGTTTGGAAAATGTTAATAAAGCATTATATTGTTACATTTTGTTTTGTTTTCTTTCCTAAGGAAATAAATACATTTGGACATGAAAAGAAGTACATTTAGTCAAATTTCAGCACTTTCAAAATCTGATTAATCGCGATTAACTACAAAAAAAAAAAAAAATATGTGATTAAAAATGTTAATCTACTGACAGCACTAATTAATAAACAGTTCTTCCTTCATTTGGCATTGCTACAATTTCATCTAGGCTCAAATTATTTTGAAAATATTGTATAATTTAAAAAAATATCTATATTGTATTTGTTAACTGTAAATGTAGAAACAGTGTTGTTCAATGCAACATTGACTTTCAACAAACTACATTCTAAACATATTAGATGTTGCATAACTTGCTTTTTGGACACAAGATTATGAGGTGCAGGAAACAGTAATCTAAAAATCATTTCAAAATAAATCAATTTTAAACTAATCTAAGCACATCTGAACCCTACATAAACACAAACTTTAAAAGAATACGCTGCAAAAGACAAAATTCATATTTTCGGTACATCCCTGGTAAAAGATAGTATAGTGCATACTTACATTGTGAGTTAATGTGGAAACTACAAAGGGGAAAAAAATAATTCCACTCACAGAAAGTTTGACTACTTGTTCGCGACTGGGATCAGGGGAATCCTGAAAAACATTCAATAAAATAGCATATTAACAACAGTACATATTCCATTAAAAGTTTAAGTATTCTCCATTAACAAAACCTCCAATGCCTACCAGTAAGGGAGGAGACTTCACAGCTTGCTGACTGTCAGATCGATGGAGTGAGCCGTTCAGTCGCTTCTTCTGCATCTGCTGGAAACACATTACATCACAAACTCACAAAACAATCTGCCACATGGGAGCACAAACAATTTTCAAGCTAGAAAACACTCTTACAACTGTATAGTTATGCAAAAACAACATAACATTTCATAATATGTTCCATAGAGGGCACAGATAACACAGTAACAGTTCTTGGTTCATTTCAAATCGGGCATGTAGTAATGATGACATAGGGTGCTTTCACACTTGATTCGATTGCTTGGACCGAACCAGAGTTCGCTTCCTCCCCCTCCGGTCTCTGTTCACATCACATTATTTGGGCCTGAACTGCGATCTGATTGCGTCATCAATGTGAGTACAAGCGACAAGCGTGTTTACCACTGTAACCAGATAACAGCTCGAGAAGACATCAGCTTCACTGTGGTATTAAAGTATTCATCTCTTTGGATTAACCACCAAAACTTTATATGCACGGAATGACACTTATGTTTGTCTGCCACGGATGCATTGAATGTGAAATGATGCGATGAATATTAGAGTTTGTGTGCTGCGAGGATGTGTTGCCAGAGATGTAAAGAATGTGAGCTGCTCTCTAATGGCGATTTATTTGGAGACAAGCAGGTACGAGAAATGCATTATACCACAATAACCGCGATCAGGAGCCTGCAAAGACGCTAATTATACACTGCCTGGCCCAAAATAAAGTTGCATACTCTAATATTTCGTTGGACTGCCTTTAGCTTTGATTACGGTGTGCATTCATTGTGGCATTGTTTCGACAACCATTGTTATGTACCGTCACAACATTTATTTCCATCCAGAGTTGCATTAATTTTTGGCCGAGATCTTGTATTGATGACGGGAAAGTCAAACCACTCCATAAAGTCTTCTCCAGCACATCCCAAAGATTTTCAGTTGGGATAAGGTCAGGACTTTGTGGTGGCCAATTCATGTGTGAAAATGATTTCTCATACTCCCTGAACCACTCTTTCACAATATGAGCCCCATGAATCTTGGCATCATCGTCCTGGAATATGGCCTTGCCATCAGGGTAGAAAAAACCCATTGATGGGATAACCTGGTCATTCAGTACATTCAGGTAGTCAGCTGACTTTATTTTATTTGCCACATATTGTTGCTGAGCCTAGACCTGACCAATTGAAGCAACCCCAGATCATAACACTACCTCCAGAGGCTTGTACAGTGGGCACTGTGTGTGACAGGTGCATCGCTTCATGCACTTCCCTTCATACCCAGACGTGCCAGTCGCTTTGGAACAGGGTAAAAATGTACGATTTTTTTCCGACCACATTTCTTCCGCAAAGCTGACAGTTCACCACTATCCTTCCAGGTTTTACTAATGCATTGGACAGTTCTTAACCCAATTTCAGTGATTTCAGAAAGCTCATTAGTTGTTTTCTTTGCTTGATGCAGGCCAATAATTTGCCCCTTCTGAAACACAGTAACATCTTTTCCACAAACACGGGATACGTCTTCCGACATGGTTGTTTAAAAAATGAGAAGCTACACACTGCATCAGTTAGGGTTAAAAGAATTGTTGCCAGCCTAAACATATTAATCACTGCAATAATGATCCAATCATAGGCTCTCAAGTATCTACTCATTTAAATCCAAACGGCAACTTTTTTTTTTTTGGCCAGACAGTGTGCGTCATCACCATCACTTCGTTCACTTCTGCAATTTGGTATGATTGCATTCATACCAACAGCAAACTGTACCAGAGTTCATATAAACTGTACCCCAGACTACCTTATCAAGCGGATTCAGGTGCAGTTTGCGGGTGCGCACCAGAATTTGGAAAACAGCATTCACATCATCCAAATGAACCGAACTCTGACGTCATTTGAATCCGGGCACACACCAAAAGTGCTAGTGTGAAAGCACCCTTAAAGTTCAGTGAGTGATTCAGATGTTAATTAAATAACCACTCTGACAAAAATGATTAAAGTATTTGACAGAATGATTTAAACTGATAACTAAAGAGTCTTTTTGACCGATTCATTTAATGAAACGGCTCAGAAGAGTCATTCATGAATTGGACTACAGCGTATGAAACAGACATAACTCAGTGGAAAGATATCCAAAGTTATTTGGCAGGGACTTGCAGAAAGACAAACAGAGACACACTCACCTTTTTAATACTTCTGCCAGATTTCTTCACCATCAGCTCATCTACCATAGACTGGAGACAGATACTCATCATGATGGCCTGTGAAAACAAAAGTTCCCTGATGATGTCATGATGATGGTGTCGAACTGAATAAACTGAAAGCACTTGCAAAAAGGTGATTTAATCCTAAAGGAACAAACCACACCAAACATAACATTCTGTCCTACCCAGGCGTGATGCAACTAGTGATGCAAATTGTCCAGTTGCTCATTGCGGTCGTGGCTGATGAGGACAAAAACTCAGATTTACAAGGAAACTATTTGAATATTTCAATCACTTTATCCCTTGCGTCTAGTTAGGACAGAGTGTTAAAAAAATATATAGCTTAGATCAAATTCTGCTATGTGAACTAAGGAACTAACCTGTGGACTGGTGATGGTGACCCACTGCAGGCGGTCTTTGCTCATCAAGTACTCGAAGGCCAGCTCTAGTTTCACATCACATTTACTGGAACTGCTCGAGTTTGCGGTACCATTCGCCACCGGCACCTGCTGTAGAGTCAGGCTAGGTGATTACAAATACTACCACCATAATCATTGTTATTTGTGTTGAGGCAAATATAGAAGTCATTTCTAAAACCCTCTACATACAATTACTTTCAAACCCCATTTAGTCGTCGTTAGCTCTGCCCTAAATATCATTTAACTCGATTACACAGCATCACATCACAAAAGTGTCTCATTAGAATTGGTTCCAAAGACATAAAACAGACAACAACCCGTTCTTTACACATGCACAGGAAACGTGGCTACACAGAATCCAGTATCCTGAGTGTCAGGTTATGCTCTCTAGAGATGACCATTGGGAGCTCATTAGTAACACAACTCTGCTATTCTTGGGCAAAGACCAAGCTAATAGTACTGCGTGAAGTGAAGCAGAGACAACTTCCTCTTGCTAATGAATCGCCAGAACATACACACAGCTGTTTGTTTTAAACCAAACTGAAAATATACAGTGTTTCCACATTCTCTCTCACACACATAGTTAAAATTAGCTAAAAACAGGGAGGGATGGAGCATTAACTTGATTTTTGTACTATTTTACATGATTTAAATCATTTTCATTTTATTTCCAATTCTAGCATATTTGCAGAAAACTGTGAAGGCATAATTTCTGTGAAATAAAGGGCAGGAGTCAAAGCCCATGAAATAAATAAGAATGGATAGATGGATGAGTGTCTGTTGAGCTGAGGGATGCGAGCATTGAGATTCACACAGTGTTAAGGATTGACAACTCTATTTACAAGCAGGTGTGACTCTCAAATTGTCCTGTTCATGAACAGCTTACAGGAGCAGCTCAATTACTGTAGAAGCGAATGAAGATACACCTTCTATTCTCGCGAAAGCTATGAATAATGCCTGTAACCAGAACGACAGTGATTAAAAGTAAACATCAAAGATGGCGATTTCCATAACACTGTAATGCCTTGTCACAACTGATATAACATTATTTAATAAACACATCCAATCGAGGCAATTAAATCAACATGAAATCACACTGTATGATGTGACAGACCACTAGTTGTCCAGTGTGATTTCATTTACACAGCACAGGCAAAACAAACTCGCTCTCAAAATGCGGATGTGAGTCCAGAACATTTAAGGGAGTCACTTGGCATGTAGAAAGCAGCTGTTCATAACCAAATTGTAGGAACAAATCAGATTTAGTTTTCTAAAACAAGACTGATAACCGTATTGTGCTGCTGTATGTGCCCAGCCATTGAGGAGAACTGAAATTTCCATTTTAAGAACAAAAATAGAACCAGACCAGACATGCCTGAGGGTATAGTCATCAAAAGACTTTGGAAAGAAGTTCTTTTTGGAGACACAAAAGGGAGTTTTTATACATCCTTGGCTTACTGTAGAAAGATAAATGTATCATTTTGGAAAAAAAGCCTTTAGAGATTTATTTTGACCTATTATAAAACAAAGGTGTCATTTAGAGCTTCAATTTTTATATTGATTCTGTTTTTGGGTTTGAAATGATTTAAAATACCTGCCTGTTTAATCCCAAATCTCGTACTTGAACAAAACGACAACTGTGTCGAAAAGACAAATTGTCCTGTTCTTTCTTCATAAACATGACCTACTTTTACCTCACAAGGTCAAGCACCTTTCTTAACTATTTACTTACATACTTGAGGGATGGATTTACAGGGAACTACTAAATCGAAAGCTTTTGTGTTATTCAGGTCAAATGCACTCATTCAGATTCTGTACAACTAGACACTAGCTGGGTTTCCATCCAACAATTTTTATGTGCATTTTAAAATTGGGAATAAAAAAAAATCCCGAAATGAAATGCTTGACATGCAAATAAACTCTCAAAATTCACTTTAATGTAATGGATTTTCTAGAGATTCGCATTAGTTAATATGCGCATTAAGGTGATGGAAACAGTTTATTCGCAAAACTATGACGTGTTTTTACCCATCGTGCATGTGTTAGGAGTGTGCGATAGCTTGATGTGACTGGCCCAACAAAAGGTCTGACCTTGGCACACAATTCTTCAAACATAGCCCTTGACATTAGGAAGTGTTTTATCCACAGCTGGTAATTAAAATGGGTCCTCACAATCTGCCAGAAAAGGTCTGAACATGGGCGCTCCCAGGTATGTGGAGGCTGGCAGCGTATGGGCATCGCATCCATTTCAGCCCTAATTATATTAGATATTAACACTTATTCTGTGGCATCTTCTGACAGCATTTAATAAAACAAGGTAAAATTGCTCCAATCCTGCAAATAAAACTCACCCAGAAGCAAGGAGATCATTCAGTTGCTTCATCATGACAAGGCGGCTCCCTCAAAATAATGCGCATGACATAGTGGATGGAAACGCGCAACGATTCATATATTCCTTATTCAAATTATAAGTAATGCGCTTAAAAAAATGCAAATTATTTCAATGGAAACCCAGCTAGTTGTCAGGAACATAACTTTTTTATTTTTATTTTCTCCCCTTTTTCTCCCCAATTTGGAATACCCAATTCCCAATTCACTCTAAGTCCTCGTGGTGGCGTAGTGACTCGCCTCAATCCAGGTGGCGGAGGACGAATCTCAGTCGCCTCCGCGTCTGAGACCGTCAACCCATGCATCTTATCACGTGGCTTGTTGAGCACGTTACCGTGGAGACATAGCATGTGTGGAGGCTTCACGCCATCCACCGCAGCATCCACGCACAACTCGCCACGCACCCCACTGAGAGTGAACCACATTATAGCGACAATGAGGAGGTTACCCCATGTGACTCTACCCTCCCTAGCAACCAGGCCAGTTTGGTCACTTAGGAGACCTGACTGGAGTCACTCAGCACGCCCTGGGATTCGAACTTGCGAACTCCAGGGGTGGTAGTCAGCGTCTTTACTCACTGAGCTACCCAGGCCCCCGACAAATATTTTCAATCTTAAAATCATGCTATGCTTAGAAAATAATGTAAAGTACTCTTGATAATTAGTTTTGTTTAAGGTGAATTTTGTAATATCTGTGCTACTAGCAGCACCAAAACAGAACTGCAATCTTACCAGAAGAGAAGTAACAACACTGGCTCAACTAATGCTGTGAATTTAGGGCACAGCTAGCGGCACTGAAATTACACACGTCACCTTTATATTTTGCTTCAATCCAGTCAAAACTTACAAATGAAGTGACCCGCCAGCATCTCATGCGTGTGACTTTGAAGCTGCCCTCTTTCATCTGCTCACTGGGAAGTTTGACGTGAAAGTTGAGCTCGTTGTTGCCCGCACCAACTATAACATGACATCCTTTTTCTGGAAAATCTGTGATGCAAGGATCAAACTTGATATAGCCATAGTACTTCAGTGTCTGAGCCAATCTGATGAACTGTGGAAAAAAACAAGAAAAACAAAACATGTAAATATTCTTAACTAAAAGACAGTAATTTACAGTAAAGATGCTTATCTTATATATATGAATTAAAGTGTTTTCAACGCTTCACCACTATACTGTCAGGTTTGGGGATGGACTTCAGCTTCACTAGAACAAGTGAATCTCTTTTAGTTCATTGACAAGAGGGAGATCAAATAGCATACGTGGTGGAGCTCAGACGTACCTCCTTCTTTGAGCCCTTCTCCTGCAGGGACTTGAGCTGTCTGTGCTGCTCTTTGTTCACCAGGATCCATCCCCACTCTATGTCAGACACTGTCTGAGTAGTGGGGAAAAAAATTGTGAATAAATGCAGTTTTAAAATAGAGCAAATATTTTTTTTAAATAGACAATAACCACATTAGAGTGGGAAAAGCCTTATTAAATTATGATTAAAAAAACAAACAAAACAAAAAAAACAGATACAAAATCATATTTTAATAATGAATGTGGGAGGAGAAATACAACAAATCTAAAAAGAATATATATATTTTTAAAGATTTACCTGAGCATATAACAAGTTTAGTCCCACACTATCATCCATGACATCACTGTCATATGCTGTATCCCAGTAGCTGAGAAATAAGTGAGAGTAATAAGTTATCTGAGGTACATTCAACAGTTTAACTTCATTCTCTGTGATCACATCTGTTTTCTCATGTATCTTCTAAAAGCATTAAGCAGTTAGAAAAATCAGATTTTTACTGCATAACCACACAGCTTACATAAACATGCTTGAGGCCCTAACAAGGAGACAGTTTGCCAGTACACTGTGCAAACACTTTTTCACTGATAACTGACATTGCACTGCAATGTAAGCTTATCACAGTTACCGAACAAAGGCTGTTGCAAGTGTATTTGTCTCCATTTGCCATCTGAAGCAAACAGCAATCTGGCAAACAAAGTCTTCAGCTTAATGACCAGACTGACCATTCATGTCAAAATCTATTCTAATCACAGCATGGGCAGGGTACGGTCCGATAAATACATTTTTGAAGAGTCTTTAAGTGCAGAGAGCCAAAATCTTGCACATAACAAAAGATACTGTTCATTTAGCAGCCAGCGATTGGATATCTGTTAAATCGAATTTAAAGGCTTTTAGTTGTTCTGTGAAAAATAATGATTCTTTAAATTCTTTAAAGTACACTCTACAGGCAGTGTTCACATAAAAATGTGACATTGCCTTTGATGTACAACTGAGGACAATTTAAATGTCTAAATCAACACAGTATTACAGGCTACAATTTGATAAACTGCTAAAATCAAAATTATTTTTTTTTTACTAAATCTAATTTGTTAACTATATTAGATTCAAAGTTAGACTATTACAAAGGAAAGAAACCTTAAGAGCCAAGACATTAAAATAAAACCATATGGGTGGACTCCTGAAACAAAAGGGACTGTAATAGGACACAAATAAACATTTTGTTTGAATAAATATAGCATCTAATTGTCTAAGGACAAAACTATATTTTTACATTTCTGTAAATGTCAGTGGTTCTTGCCCATGCAAAACTTGCCAAAACAACATCAGGGCGTTGCTAAGGTGTTCGTGTGCTCGGATGCTTTTTGCTTTCTGGGTAGTTGCTAGGGCTTTGCTGGGTCATTCGTACTGGCCTGTAAATTAAAAGAGTCCAGTTACAAGCATCTATGATATTCTGAACTCTAGATATGGCTCAGGTCTTTCTTCTACAGTTTGTTTTTCACCATTTTTTTAAGTCTGCCCACCAAAAATTGTAAAACTGATCACTTGGAAAAATGACAGCACACCTCTCTTCAATAATCAATGTGATTTGAGGTATCGTTCATTTCCATAGCACAAACGGTGCATGGCAAGTTCTGCACTGACATTTATTGTTTTTTTGTTTTCAAAAATAAGTGCCACAGTCATTTCACTGTTAAAATAAATTCCACAAATAATGTTTTTGTCAATTATATCCTGTAAAAAGATTAATGTACCTTTCTTCCCTTTTCATTTGCCTGTTAGCAGCCAGTGAGAGCAGCCAGATCTATATCCCATTCCTAATCTAGTGAACAGGTGGGATTTGGCTAAAGGCTGTCTGTACTCTTCTGTAAAGTAGGTCAAGAGGCCTGCTGTTCTCTTGTGGGGGACCAGTGTAGGATAAGTTACTACAAAAAAAGTAATCCACTACAAATTACTAACTACTTCTCTAAAATTATAATCAGATCACTTTACTAATGACGTCATTGAAAAAGTAATCACATTACTAATTACTTTAAGTAACTTTCTAAAACACTTTTGTTTTTCCATTTAACAAATTCAAAATAATGTCTATTTTCTCCTTGTTCATTGTCGCACACCTTTCAGCTGTCACAGAAATGCAAACAGATGTACATATAAACATTTGAATTTACATTTTAATTGTATGACACAATCTATTTTAAAAAAATAACTGTAACCCAAGTAATGTACTTAACAGTAATTACTTTCATTGAAAGTCAGTTATTGTAATCATTTAAAATGTAATGCATTACACTACTTTTGTGCCTAAAAGTAATTAGATTACAGTAACTAATTACTTTGTAATCCAATTACACCCAACACTGGGGACTGATTGGGGAAAAAAACTTGTCAGCAACCTGTGCATCTTTTTCTACGGCATATGATGAAGAGGTGCGAGATGAGAGAGGAAAGGTGTGAGAAGAAACGATTTGGCCAAATCTCTACTATGCAGCTAAACTGTGCTAATGCACTAAAAAGGGGAAATTTGGGTTAACACCTTTACACCTTTGTTTTAAAATCATTTAATCTGGATTCCACAGCACAGTGGTCTTCTTATGCTCAAAAAGGTTGATTTTTAATTAGCAAATCATCAGACTTTAATTCTCTAAAATGATTCCATTACATAAACTGTTTACTCCAAAGAGCATTTGATTATTAAACTGTTGTTAATAAACCACTAAACCGATTGGAACATCGACATTTACATGCTGCATGGCTTTTAACCACTTCGGAGATTCCATGAAGAACAAGTAAAGTCATGTCATTTTTATTTTTATAGACCTTTTCACAACACACACAGTTTCAAAGCAGGCATACAGAAAATTATACTGAAACAGAAAATGACGCTGTAATGTCTGCAATGTCTTAAAGTCCTAATTGTGCCTTTTGATGAAAAACGTGATTGTAAAATAAATATTATTTGACCCCAGTGAGGAAGCCAAAGGCAACTGCGGCAAGGAACACAAAACTACATAAGATGTTATTTAATGGAGAAAAATAACCTTGGGAGAAACCAGGCTCACTGGAGTTCCCCTCTGGGTAAACAGCATAAATATAATGCCAATATTCGTTAACAATGTGTAATGGCATGGGTTAAATTAGCAAACCGAGTAGATGTTGGTGGCCTATGTTTGAACAAAATGAACTGTAAGAACAGCACTTCGCAGTTTGAGAGTTCATTAAAGGAATGTCTGAAGCCAGCATTCCAAAAAGTCCTACATGGGAAGAATTAAGTCTTGTACTGCCAAAACATTAGAATCATTATATGCTACAGCTGCACAGAACCACATGAGAAGACTGCTGTGGTAACTATCATACCCACCTATGCAACAGGAAGGCAAAATATGCTTCTGTAGTTAAACAGAGACTGAGCCTTGTGGGGTACCTCTTCCTAAAGCAAATACTTATGCAAAATGGCCCTTTGAGAGCTCTTTGTTAAAACATCTCACCATTAAAGCTGTACTTTGGCAAGTGCTCATTAAGTTTCTGAGAAGTCTTTTTAAACTTTGGAAATGTAGAAAAGCTTGAACTTCTATAATGCAGGTTGTTTTTGTTATAGCATTAGCAGTAGAAATTTTTGAGGACATTTTAAAAACATCTAATCACAAAATGAAAGAGCAATGAACAATTTTTATCAGAACTGGCTGATATATTTCTCATTGCCAAGGGGCTGGATTGACTGCTAAATATAACATTTTGACTTACATAAATACATACTATTGCTTTACTCTTTTATTGAATATAATGATATTCACTGCACATTATGTACACTGCGTATATTTAGGCATTCGGTACATGTAATTTGATTGACTCCCCATCAGAATGGTTTAAATACTTAGCACATTTGTTAAATTGTCTTCACTGTTTATTCATTAAATTGCACATTTTATATTTTATTAATGTATGAAATACTAGCACATTTTGTGAATCTGTATTATATAATGCATATTTCATATTGTGTTATATAATGTATTGTGTGTATACCATCTATTTGTATACTGTTATGTCTGTACATTGTGTATTTGACATTTTCCTGTATTTATATGAATGCAGAATTAAGTTTTTCACTCATCATTACACACATGTACACTCACTGAGCACTTAATTAGGAACACATGTACACCTACGTATTCATGTGATTATCTAATCAGCCAATCATGTGGCAGCAGTGCAGTGCATAAAATCATGTAGATATGGGTCAGGAGCTTCAGTTAATGTTCCCATCAACCATCAGAATGGGGAAAAAAACGTGATCTCAGTGATTTCAGCCGTGGCATGATGGTGCCAGACAGGCTGGTTTGAGTATTCCTGTTACCGCTGATCTTCTGGGATTTTCATGCACAACAGTCTCTAGAATCTACTCAGAATGGTGCCAAAAAAAAAAAAAAAAAAAACATCCAGTGAGCGGCAGTTCTGTGGACATAAACGCCTTGTTAATGAGAGGTGTCAACGGAGAATGGCCAGACTGGTTCGAGCTGACAGAAAGGCTACGGTAACTCAGATAACTGCTATGTACAATTATAGTGAGCAGAATAGCATCTCAGAATGCACAACACATCGAACCTTGAGGCGGATGGGCTACAACAGCAGAAGACCACTTCTAGAACTTTATTAGGACCATAGTGTTCCTAATAAAGTGCTCAGTGAGTGTACATGGTGCTTTGACTATAAAGTGATTTTGACAATCACTTCTAAAATGCTCCATTATATCTCAAGCAATCAACTGAATTTGTACCTTTTGCGGAGGACGATGTGGTAATCAGGACTGTGCAGACTGGTGACAGACACGTAGGGCAGCTCAAATTCTTGCAGTTTTCTCACATCTGTGGCACCACAGGAGGTTGCAGTGGTTTCGACAAGGCAATGAGAGACCAGATAAAACGTATGAGTGCTTCAGTCTCAAGGACATTTGGACAGTAATAACAATGACAACAAAGTGAGAAGGGGGGAGAATCCATCTGGCTAAAGCTATAGAGGGCACAACAACATGTTTATCACTCTGTGCAAGAGAGAGAGGGAGGGACAGAGGAAGGAAGGGAGTGAATAAATGCTGCAACTATTAGAAAAGACCTTTTATCTACAGTTGGGAAATAGGGGATAAATGGTAGCAGGGATTCAGAACTGAAATGGGCACTGGGCTTTTAATAAACAGTAAAAAGAGGAGTGTGAAGAGAAGAGACGACAGTTACAGTAGATCTATAGCAGAATGCATGCCTTCATAACTTTTCATTCTACTCTTTGGCTTACCCTTTCAGTGGTCTGACATTAGACAGCATGTTAAAACAAGAATGGTATTATGTGATGGGAGTGTCTTATTAAATACATACAGTATGTACTACATCATCTCATGTTTCTAGTTGGTTTGTGTGTTTGTTGTTGCACATAGTTGTCACTGCAAAGATCTCTTCTGATTAGGGTCGGGAAACGTGAACCGGTTCTTATTCATAACCGGTTCCATTTAAAAAAAAATACTGGAACGGAATGATTTTCATGCCTTTCGGTTCCACTAACGGTTTGCAAAAGTGCATTCTTTTCTCGATGCAGATGGAAAACTCTGCACTACTATTAAGCACAATTACTCCTGAATCTACAATGCAAAACATGCAGCGCGACCAGTGAAGTCTGATTCCCAAACAAATGACTCTTAAGGTTGAAACTTACTCAACGCAAGTACGTGAAAGCAGATGCTTCTAGCAAGCCTGGTTTTGTACGTTGTTGTGTCCCAAAACGTGTAAGATTGCAATAATGAGTACAACGCAAGTACGCATTGCATTCTCAAAGTTGCCACAAGGGGCACTATAGCAGACATAAGAGTGAACTGTCCGCATCAACTGTGAGTTTTTTCTTTCAAGTCAATTACTGTCATGGTGGAGCAACAGTTTTAAGAGAATACTACTAAACAGGCAAGTTAAAGTCACTTTATTTAAATCAACTTACCTGAATAATAAATAATTATTTAATGGCACAGATTTTTAAAGATAACTTTAAATCCTCCTTGATTTCTGCGGTTTGTTGCTGCCATAGAAACACAAGAACATGTTAATCATGTTCAACTGGACCGCACGTATGTGCACGCATACTTGCGTAAAGTATGTTTCTGGCCTTATGAGACTCTTGGTTTTTTTTTCTGATTAAATAATTTTTTTTTTTATGTTTAGTATTCTAATTTAATATATAGTTAGGACCAATTTCTAGATTAATTATCACCTCTAATTATGTGTAAACTTATCTTTTGCAAGAATGGCATTACATTTATTTCTGATAAATTATTTTCTGTATTTTTGCTGAAATCTGATATGATTTCATCATATGACAACAGACTGCAAAGGGGACTAAATACAATAAGAATTGCATTTCTTATTTCCAAATACTTCTTCCTTCAAAGTACGAAAATAATTGTTATTGGAATCGTTAAAAGGAATCAGACATCTTACAATTCCCATCCCAACTTTTGATTACAGACAAATAAATGCATGCTGAAGTCTGACTGTACCAGGTGAAATATTTTTGAGACTAAGAGGCCTGCAATAGTTGTATTGCCTGCTTTGTGCAATGATACTCCAGCTTTATAATAGAAACTGACATCCTGCATTAAAATGACATAAAAATTCAGCAGGATTTTTTCTGTTTTTAGTATTCTCAGTGGCAGTCAGCCAAACATGTTTCTGGCACAGATCTATTGGTCTTGCTCTATCATCTGTCTGCCCAAAACTGTGTTCTGTTTGCAGGCCATTATATTTCTCAAATGTTTTCCCTCCAAATTCATATTACTGCCAAGAATGAGCAGGGCGCTGGGATCGGCTTTGGGGAGGATTCTTATGGGGACTGGTTTCCGTCATATCTGACAGTTCTGTCTCTGCTTCCAGGTGTGTATTTGGCAACCATCTGAGGGGGAGGCACATAGAATGCCATTCCACAGGGATGCGCAATTATTCGGTGCTCGATGCGAAGAGGAGAGCCTCCAAATAGGCTTACTATACTGTTCTAACAGTGGTCAAACAATCACAATGCATAACAAAAGAAACATGGAAAGTTCCATAAACAAAACGACATTACATCCAGACAACGATAAAGGTTGCCAGACATCTGCATAAAATCAGACCAGAGACGCCAACTCTATGAAGTCTAAAGAAAAATAACAATCCCACTTCCAATAACTCTACTGCTCTCCTAGGGATTCATCCTGTGAAAGATTTACAGTTCCATAACATAAAGATGCCAGAATTTGAAACTAAATAGTTGAGGAAAATGGCCCCCTCTTTTACAATTCATTTGCACTGAACTAATAATGCATATTGCACAATAAATGAAAGAATCTGGGCTTAAGAAACTAATCTATTTTGTCCCTGGGGGTATTCATAGACAGTACATACTCTGTACTGGTCATTCAAGAAACTGCCCGAAACCAGAACATTATTAAATATTATCTGATCTCTGCAGAGCTAGAGCAAACACAACTCCTCAGAACGAGCAAATTGCCTAAAATTTGTCTTATTTTGGACCAAGTAATATATCTTTGTACAGGGCATTTAGACAATGCAAAAATCAATCAATACAGTGACAACTAATTTCAATGTTGCTGCTATTGCATTTACTTCATGCCAACAAAGTCTTAACAAACACGGTTTATAACACACATCTTTTTCTAATGAAGCATTTTTAATTTTGTTTTTTCAACCTCTAGGTGACCATTATGTAGTAGTTTCTTTCTTTCTTAGAGTATGTAATTAAGTATTTTATTACAAAGCAGAGTGTGCACCAATGCATCATGCTTGATGAATGCTTATAGAAAAACTATCTTGATTATTGCTTGGCATGACAGCCCTTTAGCCATTTTAACTTATATCCATATACTGTATATTGGGTCAATGACATGAGGCATTTTTGTTTTTCTTGTCCAGATCTATTAAATTATTCTAATAAATTACAAATGCAACTCTTACAAAACAATTACTTGAATACACCTCTTTTTAGGGATGCACCGATACTACTTTTTCTCTTCGGAAATCTCAGTATCGGCCGATCCCGATCCGATACCAGTGATGTTTTTTTGCATAATCAGTTTAGAATATCTTTGCATTATTGTGTGGAACTAATTGGGAGTACTCTTTAATATGTAAAGAAACACAAACCTCTAACTACACATTATTTCAATATAAATGTATAGCTTATTAAGAAACACTTTATTATTAACTAGTATACTAGATAATGTAGCAGCAAAATTAACAGTAATTCCAGCACAAGTCATCAGTAGAAAAGAAGCATTTTTTTTTGCAAAATTTTTTTCAACTTGCATCTGGACTTTAAAGGATTCAGATCTCTTTTTTGTTCAATTTAGTTGTAAGATATCAGTTCACTTTTCATTCACACAGTTATTTTTTGGAACCCATTCAACTTACATATTGTTATAAATTGTAATAATAATAATAATAATATATTATAATAGTAATATATAGTAATATATCTCAATCGTGCACCTTTAACTTTTAAACCCTCACGCTTTTATTTTGACATTCTGAACTCTCCAGGAAGTCCTGTATGTGTCTGTTTTTTGGCAAGTTCACAGTAGTTTAATTCGCTGCTTATTCAAATTCTGGAAGAAAAAAAAAGCACCTCCAGTGCCATTCTTAATGCATATTATAAGTGAACCGAACTTTTGAGCATCTACATCCGAGATGTTGTTCGTGAGTAGCGCTCAAATATTGCACACTGCGTGAAGGCTAAAAATATCCTCGAGTGTGTGTGTAAACAGAGTAGCGCCATTCACTAACGCGCTGGAGCTGCGCGTGCATTTTATATATTTACTTATTAAACACAGCCTTTTGTGATTCACAGAGCTATCGCACGTCTTTAAGCGGCTTTGAATAAAATGCACGAGTCATATGAACTACTTTAATGGTGTTTTTATGGTTCTTTTATGTCATTTTTGGAGCTTGACAGTAACGAACATGACTAACACACAGTATCGGATTTGGATCGGGCTCGTTGGACCGATACCCGATCCGTCTAAAAGCTTCAGTATCGGAGCCAATACCGATCCAGGTATCGGATCGGTGCATCCCTACCTCTTATGATGAACATGTTTTCAAATAATGAGCTCCAAGTCATTTTGAGTTTTTTTTTTTTTTTTTTTTTAGGCTTAAACATTTTTAAGAAGTAAAAAATGTCATGTGGTGTAACCATCTGGAAAAAAAAGTATTTTTAAAAGATGAAATTCTTGAAAAAATAAAATGTTGGCATGACTAGTACAGAATAAACTTTCATTATCATTTATTTAAAAAAATAAGCAGTGAAGCTGCTAATATCTTAAAAACTTTTATCCACAAAATCAAAGTCATGTGGTATAACCACAGTTTGTTGTCATGTAAAAAAAAAAAAGAAAAACATTATTTTGTCATATGATTAAATATTAATATTTTCCCATTTTCATGAAAAGGCACATTTTGTTCAATTAATTTGGTGTAACCATAAGAAAACTTCTTGAAAAATGTAAAAACTTTATGCAAAATTTATTTATTTTAGATTGAGCTGCATACACTTCAAGGTTCAAGGAAAGTATTTTAATAACTTTTACTTGGTTACATGACATTAAAAATATCATGTTGACATTTCAGAAATTCAAACAATTCTGAAACCAACATGGACTCAAAAATGTAATTTCTACAGACTTGACGCTTGTTTTAAACCTTTGGGCAATCTTATTTCTCAATGATCAATTTACTACATTTTTTACTAAAGAAAATGTGCTTGCCTGTGCAAAACTCGCCGCCATGATGCTAGGGTGTTGTAGATGGTTGCCAATGTTTTTAGCATGTTTCTACGTGGTTGCTAGGGTGTACTGGAAGTTTGCCTACTGGTCTAAGTAAAAAGATCCCACCTCCAAGTGTCTATTATATTCTGGTCCCCTTCAATTCAAGTCTATTGAATTTTTTGCCTGTTTTAGTAAAAAAAAAAAAAAAAAAAAAAAAAAAGATAATTTGATAAAAAAAGTAGTAAAAAACTTTCCTCAACATGTCATATGAATTCAGGCACGAATAATGTCTGTAACACAAACAGTGCAGGATGAGTTACGTGTCAAAGATTAATACTTAAGGTTAGGGGGTTGTTCAAATTCCTAACCCAGAGTATGAGAAATACTAACAGTGACGCTTGCCTGAGCAAACACCACAAATTAAATTAGAGGCCTACAGCAGTGCTGTGTAGCATGCCAAAAACAGCTGCATCGAAGCTTCGTCCACTTGACCTCAGTTTACTTTTGAGAAGAGTGGGCAGCCCTGTAAACAGAACACAGACTTCTCTTTTGAGTAGCATTTAGCCCCAGTCCCTGAGGAAGTATGGTGATGCTCAGATACCATTTACTAACAACCAAGCACTTTTCCAGCTGAAGCCAGCAGGACACATCTTATGATGCCTTAAAAAGGCCAATGAAGGTTAAATGTCATACTCACATGTGCAGCCCCCATCCCCCCTCTCTTGAAGCAGGAAAAGGCTGAAGTATCCAACAAGCTCTTCAGGGAGGTCAAGCTTAGAGGCCACAGCCTGCAGAGGACATTATGCCATCATTAATCCACTCTGCACGTATTATTACCCAAAAATAAATGAACCAACCAGAAGATAGTGAACCATTTTACAAGATCACTAGTAGCATTAATATATTTTTTTTTATACATATTCCTCCTTTCATGATATATGAAATTAAAATCTTTTTGAAAAAGCTTGTATTTTTATCCTTTGCACAAACCTTTAAACCTACTTAAGATATTTTCTTTTAGAGGAGTGTTTTGCTATCAAGTGTTAAACATTGCACAGAAGGAGGTCCCATGATCAGGTTACTCTTCAGTGCATTTATGCCCCGTTTTATGCGAACACTTGACTTTTGCACTTTCATTAGGTGCTAAAGAGCGATTTAGGCCTTCACTATGGTTAGGTAGTACAGCAGAAAGCAGATCTCCAATGGCAGAGTGTGCTGCATATGCCTGCAGGGTGCAGGGTGCATTTTAATGACACACAGAGAGCTCGGATCAGCAATTACTCAAACACAGAGCTGTGTGGTGCACATGGAAAAGCCATGATCCACAACTGAGAGCTCCTCAATGCATCAAAGCCCTTCAGACCCAGGCTCAAACCCAGGTGTTATCCTGATTGCAGAGCAGTTCTCTTTTATTGAACCAAGTATTGTAATACTACACACAAATTTAAGTAAGTATAAGTATGGATATTTATTTTTAGATTTAAATATATATATATATATATATATATATATATATATATATATATAAATTGTCTACATAATGATTATATGAGATACAGATCACTGTAGGGGAGTTCTTTTTACTTGTTAAATCAGAGAAATGGGGTTTATACAGGCATCGCTGAATGAAAATCAAGGACTTTCAATTACTTTTTCCAGCACCAAATTTTCATTTTAAAAGGACTTTACAGAAGTGAGAGAACTGAGCTTTATATGATTACAGAAATGTATATAATTTTCATTTAATTACTACATAACTTCATCTATGAGTGACATAAATAGTATTTAAACGGTAAGTCTGAAGCTTGTAATTACAGTAATTCTGACAAGGCATGAAAGGACCACTAACGAATGCATAAGAGGTAACCGACCAGCAAAAGTAATGCACTACATACTGAATATAATTTGCTTATCCTCATTATTATATTCACATTTTAGCTTTTTAAAAATGTACAAATAGTACAATTAATATTATAACATGCATATATTATAAATGATAAGCTGTCACATAATTTGCACTATTTACAAGTATGCTGCATTGGGTTTACATTAGTTTTTTGGATGAGGGCACATTAATGAAAGAGGAGTTGCATCCGTGCTATGTCTGATTAGAATTAATGTTTATTTTTACTTTTTGATCAACAACTGACTGTAAAGAATAGAAAGGATATTAAAAGTGACGCTATACTATGAAAATGGATTGCACAGATCTCATCTTTGGTGGAAGCAGGTCAAACTAAAGTTTTACACTCTTGTCTATTGAAATCCAACTGTCGCATTACACTGGTCTGTTGAGCCATATGCATTAAAATGGAGAACGAATGTTGTGAAAACAGTCTGTGGTAAAGTTGAACCAAAATCAGAGTTGATACAACACGCACTGAAAAGATGTCCATGCAAAATTTCTTCACCACTACATAATTAAATCACGAGTGATTACTTACATTGTAGAAGTCTGTGTTTCCATATCGAGAACAACACAAAGCACAGACCTTTATTTTTTACCTGCCCCACATGCCACATAAAAAAAATAAAAAATGAGCTGTGGTTGGTCGATTTTCCAGGTATTTCAGTGCTTACATTTCTAAAAGCTAAATTCAAACACTTTAGGCACTTTCAGGACCTTTTGTGAACCATGGAGATATATCCATAAAAACAAGGGAAACTGTATATGTGCTGTTTTTATGTTTTTCTGACCTTGACAACCATATGAGAACACTTCAGTATCTTTACTGCTCAACTTTATAATAACTTTATAATATCACTACATTATCTAATGCTTTTCAGATCATTAGTTGACTTTCATTCAAATATCATGAAAAATTCAATATATCCCTACTGTGCCTTTCATTTCAAGAGCTTTGAGAACATCAAGACAATAAAAGACAAAGCAATACAGCACAACAGTCTGGTTCTGAAAGTAAAATCCCATTCATTTTTTCCACAGGCAAATTGATTATCAATAACTTTTAAACCTTTAAAGACAGACCTACCTCTGTGATTGTTAATCAATAATATATTTTTCTGTTGTATACATCAGTCCAGATTATTTCAACTTTATTTTTTTTAAAATTGTGTTTAATTCACAGCCAACAAAGCACACCAGATGAGCCCAGTAACGACCATCCAATCCCACGGCATGATGTACTGTGAATGATGCAATCGAGTTGGTTTCCCCTACATTCTCAAACTACTTATACATTTGTATATATCTGAAAATTCTGCAAAGCACTTTAAATATATTGCTTCTACACTTATAAACAACAACTTTAAATCAACTGTTTTACACACTGCCTGGACAACAACAACAAAAAAACTTGCATACTCTAATATTTCGTTGGACCGCCTTTAGCTTTGATTACAGAACACATTCGTTGTGGCATTGTGAAGTATGCAATGTCACAACATTTATTTCCATCCAGAGTTGCATACATTTTTGGCCAAGATCTTGTATTGATGATGGGAGAGTCGAACCACTTTGTAAAGTCTTCTCCAGCTCATCCCAAAGACTTTCAGTTGGGATAAGGTCAGGACTTTGTGGTGGCCAATTCATGTGTGAAAATTATTTCTCATACTCCCTGAACCACTCTTTCACAATTTGAGCCCAATGAACATTTTCATTGTCGTCCTGGAATATGCCAGTGCCATCAGGGAAGAAATAAAATCCATTGATGGGATAACCTGGTCATTCAGTACACTCAGGTAGTCAGCTGACTTCATTTTATTTGCCACATAATGTTGCTGAGCCTAGACGTGACCAATTGAAGCAACCCCAGATCATAACCTCCAGAGGCTTGTACAGTGGGCACTATGCATGACGGATGCATCGCTTCATGCACTTCCCGTCTTACCCTGCTGTGCCCATCGCTTTGGAATAGGGTAAATCTGGACTCAGACCACATGACCTTTTTCCATTGCTTCACAGTCCAATCTTTATGCTCCCTAGCAAATTGAAGTAGTTTTTTTCTGATTAGCCTCACTAACAATTGGCTTTCATGTGGCCACACAGCTGTTTAGTCCTAATCCTGAATAATAATTCTCGTCGGGTTGTGCATGTGGAAATGCTCTTAATTTCACTACTAAATATAGCCGTGAGTTCTACTGTCGATTTTTTAAGCTGTGACAACTTCAAGCGTTTTAGTGATCTCCGATCACGATCATTCAAGATCTTTTTCTGACCACATTTTGAAGCTGATGGTTCACCACTATCCTTCCAGGTTTTAATAATGCGTTGGACAGTTATTAACCCAATTCCAGTGATTTCAGCAATCTCATTAGTTGTTTTCTTTGCTTGATGCAGGCCAATAATTTGCCCCTCCTGAAACACAGTAACATCTTTTCCACGACCACGGGATACGTCTTTCGACATGGTTGTTTAAGAAATGAGAAGCTGCGGGGCCTGGGCAGCCTAGCAAGTAAAGACGCTGACTACCACCCCTGAAGTTGCGAGTTCGAATCCAGGGCATGCTGAGTGACTCCTAGGCAACCAAATTGGCCCGGTTGCTAGGAAGGGTAGAGTCACAGGGGTTAACCTCCTCGTGGTCGCCATAATGTGGTTCGCACTCGGTGGGGCGCGTGGCGAGTTGTGTGTGGATGCCGCGGAGAATAGTGGCACACACTATGTCTCCGCGGTAACGCGCTCAACAAGCCACGTGATAAGATTGACGGATTGACGGTCTCAGACGTGGAGGCAACTGAGATTCGTCCTCCACCACCCGAATTGAGGCGAGTCACTACGCCACCACGAGGACTTAGAACGTATTAGGAATTGGGCATTCCAAATTGGGGAGAAAAAAGGGAGAAAACAAAAAAAAAAAGAAATGAGAAGCTACACACTGCATCAGTTAGATTTAAAAGAATTGTTGTCAGCTGAAACATATTAATCACTGCAATAATGATCCAATATGCTCTTAAGTATCTGCTTATTTAAATCCAAACTGCAACTTTTTGGGGGCCAGGTGTGGTATTCTGTTGTTTTTATTGTTATTCTATTTTTTTTTTTTTAAATCAATTACGTCATTCGCAATGGAACTGTAGTTCATTCAATCATGCATGATGTTTTTTAGTCCAATTTTCCCATACTTTTTTGCTTCAAATCATTCAAATTCAAGTCAATCATGCTGTGATTCACCTTGGAGCTGGTTTGTTTGGTTCATGGCTTAGAACTCCTTTATGAAGGATTTAATGCACTCCCTTTGGAAAAAAACTAATGGGAAAAATACTTCCACTACTAAGAGGGCTAAAAAGTGGATGGGCACTGTTGCCCTCTAATGTATGTTTGGAAAGATTCACATAAAACAACATCCTCACCTCAAGAACATCTTCGGTCTGGTCAGATGTGAGGATGTTCACTTTGACCTTCTGACCACTGGACAGGTAGATTTCAAGTTGCACCTCCTCAGTGGGGATCTGCTGGGTTTCCTATGCGAAAAACAAAAGGAAACAGAAATGTTCAGCATTTTAAAGGGATAGTTCACACCATAAATGAAAATTCTCTCACATTTTACTCACCCTCATGCCATCCTAGATGTTTAAGACTTTCTTTCTTCTGAAGAAACCAAACAAAGATTTTTAGAGGAAAATTTTAGCTCTGTAGGTCCATACAATGCAAGTGAATGGGTACCAACATTTTAAAGCTCCAAAAGCACATCAAGGCAGCATAAAAGTAATCCATACAACTCCAGTGGTTTAATCCATATATTCAGAAGTCACATGATAGGTGTAAAACAGATCAATATTTAAGTCCTTTTTTACTATCAATCTCCACTTTCAGATTCTTCTTTTGTTTTGGGCAATATGCATTATTTGTGCATATCATCACCTACTGGACAGGGAAGAGAATTTAGAGTAAAACAGGACTTAAATATTGATCTGTTTCTCACCCACACCTATCATATCGCTTCAGAAGATATGGATTAAACTACTGGAGTAGTATTGATTACTTTAATTCTGCCTTTATGTGCTTTTTGGAGGTTCAAATTGTTGGTCACCATTCACTTGCATTGTATTGACCTACAGAGCTGAAATAATCTTCTAAAAATCTTTGTTTGTGTTCAGCAGAAGAAAAAAAGTCATACAAATCTGGGATGGCATGACAGTGAGTAAATGATGAGAGAATATTCATTTTTGGGTGAACTGTCCCTTTAATAGGATTTGATTAAAGACTTTCGTCCAGTAACAGATCACACCATTTCATGTAGTCCAAGAGTACAGGAAGGGAACAAGTTTTGTGGTCAGAGCAGAGGTTTCATTTCTTGTATATTTTAGCTTAATGTCATGGGGCGTTTTTATTTAGGTTCACATTAATGGTTTGATCTGTGTGAACTGTTTAACTGTACATAGAGTCAAAAGCTAGAGGTGCTTAGAAAGCAGTGGTGTTCTAGACCCACCTTTCTGAAATTCTCATTGGTCAACGAATGCATACGTCAGTGCGTTGCAGCAAAAATGTACATCTTTTTTAAACTGTTGGTCACCTGAAGGAGCATTATTTTCACGTGATGCACCTTCAACGGATTCATAGTGTTCTCTGACGCAGCATAAACTCTATTGTGATGTGCCCTAACTTGCTTTCTGCCAAATGCATAAACGTGAAACATTACAGTGCTGACTAAGCAGCCAACTATTTATGGATGAAAAAAGTGTCACTGTTCTTTCACTGTCCTTCCCTTCATTTTCTGCAAAAATACATCTGTTTTCCCTTTCCTGCATGTTTCATCTCCCACTGAGACGCAGAGTCTTAGAGCAGCAGCTGATCTTTATAAAATTGGAAAATGAAAAAGCAAGGCCAAGTCTAATCTCCTTTTCCGTTCCTGCAGAATGCACTATAATGGGAATCTTCCATTTTTTGGAATCGGTCTAAAAACAGTGATTATTTTTTCAATTATGTTTGGTAACTCTAGAGTCGCAAAAATTAAACACTTCAGGTTTGAAGGAAGTGGAGGAGGAAAACATGGTTTATGACAGATATTAGAGTTTTTGGCAGGCAACTGTATTACTTCTGTTTTTAGCTGTCCTAAACAAAGTGAACACATAAACAGATGTTTTAAATGTTACATATTAAGTAAAAAAAGGCAGGGAAAATGGGAAGGAGATATTTGAACATGGAAAAGAAAACAATCATTCAGTTATAAAAGCATACTCTGAAAAGCTTATATGGATAATCATGCAATGTCATAATTATCAATATAAATAATTTCTTCATTATACTTGTATGTTATCTGAATCTTACGATAGCATCATGTTAGCAAGTTAGCAGCAGTTATTAAATTAATAATAAAAAATAGAATTTCCACCTGTTGAGCTTTTCTCAAAAAGCTGTTGAACATCTCAGTGGATCCCAGAATTGGGTCTTGACGCACTGTGAAGAGACAAAAAAGGGGGTAAAGCTGTTCATTGAAGGTTACAAGAAAATGCTGAACAGTGTTGGGAAGCTTCTTTGAAAATGTAACTTGCCAGGCTACAAGCAAAAGCAACTATAAAGTAGTTATAACAAAACAAAAGTAAACTCTAAAGTTACTTGACTATGTCAAGTTCCAAAAAGTAAGTAGTTTTCACTTATAAAGTATTTAATTCACTGACTGAATTATTCACAAATAGGTACTGCAGTATGTTTATTTAATTTATAAACCAATGTTTATTGATTTTGTTTTTTAAATCTATTTTTTGAAAAAAACAAATAATAATAATAATAACTATATCGTGGTATACATCGTTATCATGATATTTAATTATTTCTATTGTGATACAAAATTTTGGTCATATCACCCATCCCTAGCTTCCTGGATTTCCTTTAAGAATGTTTGTAGAATGATTTTCAGGATGTGTTTGTGTGCCTTGAGGGAACGTTTTTCGAACAACTTTCTCATTCTTGCTAGAGCCAAAATTAGAGCATACATTATGGCCTGGAGATTTCTGATTTACTTGCTAAATATTTCTGAAATATATCATAGGGATGCTCCGATCGATCGTTCACCGATCCGTATCGGCCGATATTTACATCCTATGACTTTATCGGTGATCTGTAATTTGGCTGATCGCTCATGTAGCAAAAGACTCGTTTAAGACTTCAGCAGCACTGTCATGGTATCACAGAGTGTGAGGAATACTGGCATAGTGTTGTAAGACAACAGACTTGATTCAGCAGTTATGAATGATGCAGTGGGAGAGGTATGGCGAATATGAAAAGTTTATGTACTGTACTGTTAATGTGGTGTTTCATACGAGACAAGCAAAGGGAAAACAACGCAAGCTGTGAAACTGTTCTTATTTTCGTTTATGGCGGCATCTTCTCAGTCTCCACCGGGCATAGGCATCTAAGAAATAACGTGAGTTACAAGATGTGGTGTAATTCAAATATCTTTATTAAATATCTCCCGATTTAATGGCATTACCATTAGTAGCACCAGTAGAGTCCAGAAACATGCGCTCTTTCTCCGCTTTCTTTTCATCTCTTGCCCTCATGAGAGAGCGTGTGTTCCCCGCATTAATGTTCAAGCAGCAACAAGTGACAAATTAACTATAATTACAATCATCTAGCTAAATGAAAAGGCATGAAAGGAATTTATAAATATAATAATTCTTTATACAATATTAAGATACCACAATATAATGTATTAAATATAACGCAAAAATAAAATAGATATAAAATGAGCAATAATAATAATTATATGAAATAATGACAATGAATTAATAACCAAAAATGTCACATTAAGTTTAAGTGCACCTATGGGTTACCAGTTTGTCTTCAGTGTAACACCAAGCTTTAATTTTTTATAGGGCTATCTATCATAACATAGAGAATATTTTTTTAGCCTCTACTTTTTTAAAAGTCTTAGTAAAAAAGCTTTTTTAACAAGCCTTTTAAACTTTTTTTGTCAGCAAAAACTAGGCAAAGTGATATTACTGGGAAGATTTATTTAGTTTTAACGCCATGTCAGCAACCAGGCTATTCACATGGCAAACAAAGGTTCACCAATAAATATTTTCAATATTAAATAAGACACTTAAAATTTATACAAGATAAAAACTGTAAAATCTGTTCAGATGGTACTTTTAAAAAAAAATCTATTAAACAAGTCTCTGTATAAAAGCATTGCCTGATAGTTCCAAATGTTTTACAGATCAGTAAAATGTGCTTGATGGTCATAGGGGTTTGGCAAGGTATACAAATGGGAGAATCTTCACCAGTCTGTAAAAACGCATCTGTTAGTCTTGAATGGCCCAGTCAGCATCTGGTAAACAAAATTTGGTCATGCCTAGATTTAAAATTTTGAGAGTAAGTTCTTTGAACCCTGGGGTTTATTTCGTATAATTTATTGCTGTTGCACTCATTCCATTCTGATTGCCACTTACTGGTGATATATGAGTTTATTAATGGTTTGAGGTCAGAGGGTGGTATCAGACATTCCGAGATCTCCAAGTTTAATGCCTCTTTTGCAGCCATATCTGAGTTTTCATTTCCTGCCAGACCAATATGTCCCGGCACCCAACAGAGGATAATGTTGAAATCCTTCTTCTGTAATCGATGTATTTTAGTCAGAATGTTTATGATTATGGGATGATTGGTCTCGATATTACTGGGAAGAGGAAAATTCAATTAATAGTGACAGTGTGCAGAAAGCTTACATATAGCCAGTTATGACAGAGATCTTGATAAAAGGTGAAATGATCGGTATCGGCCGATCAGGTGACAAGATCGGTGATCGTATCGGCTGTAAAAATCCTGATCGGAGCATCCCTAATACATAAAATTGGTGTTCTGTCTTAACTGAACCAATGTTTTTATGTAAAGTCAAAATCATGTTAAGTCAAACTAATCTGGTATACGATGAAGCCTTTCTATTTAAAAATAACACCATGGCTCCCTGACTCAAAATAACCTTAGTTTTAAGGAAAAAATGCTGGAGGCAAACTACACAAACTTTAATGTTTATTTTCACTTTCAATATAGCACACAGGCAAACAACCGCATGAATGACATGACAACACATTTGCGCAAACTAATGAAATATTCGCTCTGAACAGGTTTTGTGTTTGTGGCCATTAATTTTCCATAACCACTTTACTCAGTGATGTAACTGAGTGGAGGCCCAGCCAAGAACAGCTTTCAGACTGTGAGAAAATAAGTTCAACAAGGCTCAGCTTGTTCAATGGAAGTGCCAGTGCTGGAATGGACAAGAGCAAATGGTTCTTGGTGCTGCCATCACCACTGATTTCCCTTTGTGTGTAGAAAACCTCACCCCTAAACTGTTACAAGAAATGCAAGGTAAACACTCAACACTGTACAATATTGGTGGTCCAACAAATTCCACTACATCTCTTATTGAGTGTGCCTGATGTTTTCTCACAGTAATGACTTAGTGGAGAATATTAACAAACTTCATTCTCTTTCAGGAAATGCAGGAATGACTCAAGAGTCAGGCATACAAAACCTCTTATGAGGGGTTGAAGGAATTGTTCAGACAAAGATAAAAAAAATCTGTTGACAATTACTCATTCAAACCTCACATTAAGCTATTGCATGACATCAGAGGAACACATCAATCGTATAGACTAGGGATGCACCAACATTTTTGGCTGATACCGATTTCCATTGAACATGGATTGAATCTGTTGAACGCATGACAGGCCAACATTTTAAAGAGCCACAATGAAAGATAAATAGAAGATAAAAAATAAAGCAATATTAAAAAAAATAACTAAATATCATAGAATGATGACTGATGTGAAAAAAAAAGGTTTTGTCCTTCTAAAGCATTTTTGCACTTTTGTTTTTGCAGTTCAAAACAACAGAACTCACATTTTACATATTTGTACTGTATATAGTAAAACATTACAAACTCATTTTATCAGTGTTTCCCATTAATTACCTAGACTGTGGCGCCCGCCACAGTTTCATAATGAACCGAAAATATTTTCACACTTCTCATAATAATATAAAAGATCTCTAACATTGTGTTTTGTACCATTGCTTCAGCAAAGCATCTCTCACTCCCAGTCAGATGCAGATGCTCAATAGTTCAGTTCACCTATAATATGCATTTTAGGTGCGGAGGTGCATTTTTACCAGAATTTGAATAAGACACTAATTAAACTACTGTGAACTTGCCTACAAACAGGCACATACAGGACTTCCTGGTGAGTTTAGAATGTCAAAATAAAAGCGTGAGGGTTTAAAAAGTGCACGATTTAAATATATTACTGTTGTATTTCAAATTAAAAGTCAATAATAATAATAATAATAATAATATTAATAACAATTTATTATTATTATTATTATTATCATCATTAGTATTTGTTTACAATTTATAACAATACTTAAGTTGAATGGTTTCCAATAAATAACTGTGTGAATGAAAAGTGGACTGTTAAATCTCTACCTTACCTCCAAAAACCCCTCGCACATTCTTATTCATTTCAAAACTGTACACAAAATGTATTGTACCCAATATAAGCGATACTTGATGAAACTCTCATTAAATCCCAACTGCGGTCTGTGTAATACTAATTCTAAAGGTACTTTTTTTGCATATGTTTTGGGATTGTCCGGTCATATCCCATTTCTGGAAACATGTAGTTCAAGTGCTAAACAACATCACAGAGCTGCAGTTTGACCTAGATCCTTGTATCTTGTTGCTCAATGATGTTTCCTCTTATAAGTTCAGTGATGTCTACTAAATTGAACAAAAGATATCTGAATCCTTTAAAGTCCAGATGCAAGTTGAAACATTTTTGAAAAAATAAAATAAAATAAAATAAAATAAATAAAAAGGCAAAAATAAAACACTGGTTTCTTTTCTACTGAAGACTTTTCTACTGTTAATTTTGCTGCTACATTATCCAGTATACGAGTTAATAATAAAGTGTTTCTTAATAAGCTATACATTTATATTGAAATAATGTGTAGTTAGAGGTTTGTGTTTCTTTACATATTAAAGAGTACTCCCAATTAGTTCCACACAATAATGTAAAGATATTCTAAACTGATTATGCAAAAAAACAACACTGGTATCAGCCGATACTTAGATTTCCGATATCGGAATCGGATGAGAAAAAGTGGTATCGGTGCGTCCCTAGGTCAGAGTAGTTTCAGTTCCGTTTTTGAACTGCGTTAAACTCTATCTCATTTACCATGCTTTGTGGGTGTTACCTTTTCACGTGTCATCATCATTCATATCTATACAACCATTGTGTTTATGATTAAATTACTACTAGAGCACAAAATTGTTTACAAGAGCACAAAGTTCTTCATAGAGCTAGCCTCTTAATTTTGCTCTCAAAGTGCACCAGATTGATGCATTTAACTTTAAAATGTAAAACATTTCTGTGGGAAACACTGTATTATGCATATGTTGGGTAATTCCATGGAAATGTCAACCACATCATGGAAAAATACAAAGTTTAAACCAAAGGAACAAAATGCTCTTTTAAGTTCTTTCATGGTATAATAGATAATGGATATTGCTCTCCAGACCGTTACAGGGCGCCGCTTGATAACACAATGTTGGGTAAAGCGCTGACTGAAGTGCTGATTGCAGTTTATTTTTAAACGCAGCATTTCAAGCTTTAGTAACCATACAACCTTAATGGATAGATACCAAATCAATGTCTCAGAAGTCAATGTTTACTGGTTTGAACGCGTTTTGGATGATTTTACGTCCTCGTCATGTATAGGTAAATGCCGCTTTCTCAACTGTCACGTAATGACGGTTCTTCCTTATTAATGTGAGAACGAAAATGATTACAAATTATATGTTCTTACGAGTGCCAACCCTTCTACATACTGTGGCTGTCATTATTTCTGGAATGTGCATTTTAATTCATAGAGTTTTTACAAAGTGTGTGATAATTCATTATTCATATTTTGAATATGACAAGTGTCATCTCCCACAGGCATTATTTATATTTTCATAACGGTGGTTTCATGCTAAAAAACGATTTGCTGATGGTTTAATTTGGTCAATAATGGGCCGATAAATATTGGCGGCCAATACATCAGTGCATCCCTAGTATAGACAAATTTTGTGATACATTTATGGTGCCTTTTTTTTTGTCATTTTGGAGCTTGACAGGCCCAGTCCCTGTTCAATTTCATTATACGGAATAGAGTGGGCCAGAATATTCTACTAAAATTAACCTTTTATGTTCAATGGAAGAAAAAAATTAGGGGGAGTAAATTATGACTACATTTTCATTTTTGGGTGAACTACCCTTTAAGGCTGATCTTGGTCCTGCAAATCAAATCAGTATGCTCTGGCCTGTGATTACATTGACAGTTAAACAGTTGTCTCACCAGAAAATGCATAAATCAACTGGGTCATTCTTCATTTGCAGTAGCAGGTGACCAGCCCATAATTTCACTTCAAATAAGTCAAACAGAAAAAAGCTGTTGTGAAACCAGTATTTCATTCAAATTATTTAAAAACCTAAATGTATTTTGACAAATTTCTGCCACTCCAATTAAAGAATGGCCCAACTAACTCAGCCCAAAATGAAACTTCTTTCATTATCCGTATTTATTCACCCTAAATCGCACATACCTCGCATAACTTTCTTCAGTGAAACATAAAAATAAACAATGTGAAAAATCTTTCCTCGCAGCTTTCTGCCATATAATGAAAGTGAATAATGATTCTGGGCTGTCAAGCTCCAAAAAGTTTTGCATTACACAGAAGAAAGAAGGTCATGGGGTAAATAATAACATCATTTTCATTTTTAATTAACTAGCACTTTAACATGGAACTTTTCAGGTGTTTCTTACCAGCTTGCATGTACTTCTCAAGTTGTTCTCTCCTTTGCTCGACTTCAGCTGGTGTGAGTGTGAAGATCTTCTTTGGAGGGAAAGCTGGCACCACATTATTTCCATATTCTTTCTTTATCTATAAAAAAAATATATATATGAATTGAAGAGGTCAAATACTGAAAACAAAATCTTGTTTGGTTATTTTCAGTGGACAAAACTTAAAGTTGAACAATGACTGCCCTTGGCCTTCTGCTCTTATGCATTATGCTCTGACGTGGATGCTGATTTTGGGTCTCTCAGGCACTGGGCTAATAAATCCGTTTACACTTCAGAGCTTTCAGATCCTCTAAAATTATGCCTGCTGTTGTTCCATCTGTGTCATTGGGATTTTGTTCAATGGCACAATGCAAGACAGATTTGTTTGTATTGTACTGTATTTTTAAGTTTCAGCATTACAAGTAATTACACAAGTTCATAAACATGAACATCAATTTTTTTACAAGAGGTTAGTTTTTCAAATGTGAAACTTTTTAGACTACATCTGTATGAAGGGGCCAAATTTTAAGGGTTAACTGCATCTTCACTCCATGACAACCTCCACAAACTGCATATGATATACTGACTAGGCCCTCAACGCCCTGTTACCTAGCAACAGTGGCTGTGAAACAACACAACATGGTCTGGATAGTGAGATCACTGAACTTTTCTCTTATTCATGAGGAAACATGACTTAGTGGTTATGAAATTGGCAGGTTTTCAGGAAATGTTAGGAAGACTCAACATGCAGATTCATTTTACAAGAAATAAGCTGCATTTTCATTGACTCATTCATACTCGTCAATATTGGCAAATATGCTCACAGCTTTATAACATAAAAAAATTAAAAATAAAATAAATCAAGCGTCGGTTCCTCTCTTCCTAATGAGAATGGAAATTATCCTTTAATAATACATAAAAAAAAATAAATAAAAATGTAACCCGCATCAAACACTAAACAGAACAGAACAAAGTAAACATTCATGTTCAAATCAGAAAACTATTAATTTACCCTTAGTTTTAATTCACATCACAACAATAAACAATCCATTTTCCCTCTACACATTACCAAAAACAATCCTCTTCTATCACTGTGTGCTCTTTGAAAGACTTGCACACTGCAGATGAATTTAAAGTAGGAATGCACCAATTTGAAAATGTACAGACAGTATTTTAAAATGCAGCCTTTTAAGGTTTAGTAATCACACAAGGCAGTATTGCAATTTAAATCTTAATTTAATCAATTATGCCGCATTAAAAGAGATCATACCGATGTCTCAGAAGTCAAAGTCTGCTGGTTTCAAAGCGTTTTGGATGGTTTCCTTCATCATGTAGCCTATAGGTAAGTGCCGCTTTCGCAACTATGGCGAGGGTTTTTTCCACATTAATGTGAGAACGAGAAAGAATAAAAATTAAATATTACATTTTCTTAGGAGTGCCAACCCTTCTATATATTGTGGCTATTATCTTTTCTGAATTGTGAATTCACAGAGTTTTTACAAAGTGTGTTATTAATGAATTATAATGAATTTTATCATTTTATCATGCTTATAACCGAAATGCTGATGGTTTTAACTTGGTCAATAATTAGCAGATAAATATCGGTGCATCCCTGACTTAAAGGCAGATTATTTAGATGACGTGAGAAATGAGGCAAGCTATCTTTAATCACTGTTTTTGTATGTATCTCTCCTTATAAACAATGCAACTTTGTCATTTATGTGAAGAGACTGTGCCTGTCCTGGATTTGAATAACATATAAAAAATAATGAAATTAGGCTGCACACTTCTCGTTCTTCCTACTGCACAATAGACACATTAAATCATCACAGGTAAAAAAAGCAAAACACTTGATGACACAATAGTTATTTCACTTCAGTTATATCAAATCCAAACTTAATATAATAATGAAAAGTCAGATATGAAATAGGAGCAGTGCATCACAGTGAATCACTGTAGATATTTGAATCTGAATGTCACAGATAAGATATTTGAATGGCTCTCCATCCAAAGGCGCTCAAGGTCACTTCAGATATTCACAGTTACTCTCACTTTAATTTTGTTCCAATAATCTTTCAAACTCATACAGAAAATAATTTCTTCAATTTCAGTGAAGCGTTATATTTCTGAGAATGTACTTTGCAATCTTGGACAGATTGGGTCTCTCTCTCTCTCAGACTGTGTCCACAGCATTAACTGATTTATTTTATAGTCAGTGATTCTTTTTTTGGGGGGTGGTGGGGGTGGGGGGGGAAAAGCTACCCAGGCCCCACATAGTCAGTGATTCTTAACTAGTTGTTTAAATATTGCATATGGTAACAAATTGCTCTTCATGTGCCAGTATTTAAATGCAAAACTTGCTGCAGTTTAAAATTCCTCCAAAAAAGACAGCACTTTCTAAAATGAAGGAATGCTCCAAGATGTAAATGTGGTTCACCTGTTCATGCAGACCCAGGAGTTGGCTGTAACGTACCCGACAATGCAAGACACCATTGACATGGATATTGTAAGCCTGAAAAAAAAAAAAACACACAAAAACAAAAACAAAAAAACACAATCAGCCTTTATAGACAGGCATAATAAACAGATATACAGTATACGCACAACTCAAAACATAATGCAAAGTGGTACAATGATATGTGTTTTTTAATGGCCAATATAATGTCAATATAGCCTATATAAAATGTAATAAAGATGTAGGCTAAACAAAATTGCATGTGATTGAACAATTATTAAACATCATTTGTATTCAAAATTCACCAAAAATATTTGAAAACAGACCATATGGTATTGGTAGATTTCAGAAATGACACTACATATGCGGAAACCAGCCAAGTGGACAAAGTTATCGGCCAATGGCAATAATCTCAAAATGACCATATATCATCCGATTAATCAGCCTTGCCGATATATTAGTCTATCACCAGGTCTTGCATTAATATATATATATAGAGATGGCTTACAATACAGCTTCATGAATAATCTTAAAGGGCCATTAATACAAACAGCCCACTCTTTTTAATAGATTTATAGCTATATTCATTATTTAAAAAGAGCAACTATGATTCTTTTATCACCCAGCATTCATATGTCACAAGGTTGGGGAAACTGGGACAGGTTAATGATTTAAAAGTGGAACAAGTTTTGACATGGAAATCAAACAATGTGCCAATTATTTACAGCCTTCTGGTAAAGGAGAAAAATTATACATCAAAACAGCTTGTTGGACGGCAATATCAAAGAGAGTTTAGGCTCCTGCTCTTGTTTCCGCCACACCACAAAAACAAAAAGAATCTCAAGCTGTTTCCCCTTTACTATTCACCCTGGAAAATACTGCCTTGACTTCTGCATTGAATACATACAATCCGGAAGGCACTACGATCATATTTCAATATGCACTGATTTTTTTTTACCATTTGTTGTAACTAGAATGTGAGCTGCCTGTTTTCCATCTTTTCTAACACAGCATTATTTAGATTTAACTTCCCAACCGTGGTCATTTGGGCACACTGAAATCAAGGGACGCATTTTTGAGCTGTTGTTTAACTTTCTAAACTATTGTTGTATTGAATACATTTAGCACCCCTTTAGTTGTTTGAAGAAAGTTAGATGTTGGTCCAGCATGCTTTGTGCAGTAAAAATAATAGAACACATAATATTTAAATTTCAAAGGGTAAGTGCAAGACCGGAGAATATTATTAACTCAGGCCACATCTACACTAACATGTTTTCGGGTTGAAACTTCACATTATCATTTTCAGAAAATTACGGTACTAGAAAGCTAAAACGTTTCTGAAATGTTCCAGTTTGGATGGGATAAGTACATAAAGCAAAATCAACGCGTTTGCAATCAAAAGCATAAAAGTGACCTCATTGAAACATGTAAAAACATGCATTCTATCAACTAGACAGAAACCAAAACAAGAAGTCTAAAAAGTACATAGATTTGCAAGCAAAACACTTTAGAACAGGAAAACCAAATACAAAGATATTGTTTCGAAGTCTTAGGTGGAGTGGTGGAGACAGTAAAAACATTTCTTTGTGCATTCTTGTGGGCTGTGTGGCCTTTAAAATTTGCAATCAAACCAAGGAAGTTCCGCACACAATACTAAACAGTTGTGACCCAAAAACAATTCACATAGCTTTGCTCCATTTTATAAGCTTGTTGTGTATCATCTTGACTTTCTTTGTAGTACTGTGGCAAACTATAAAATGCTCTTAAATGGACTTCACAGTGGAACTGTTTTATATACTGTATATTCATATAGCCTATAATTAGTCACATGTGATTATATAGTCGCAGGTGAATGTGTATGCCATGACCCAATTATTGACAGCAAGGCATGCAATCTTTGCTACACAGCTCATACATGAGACATCAAAGCAACATGGTCACACGGGAAGTCGGCATGTTGTTTCCGAGAGTTCCACTACCCAAGAATCAGCCACATTATGTCAACTCACTGACAAGTGTCATCTCCCATCAGGCATTTTTTTTTCTTTTCTCCCCAATTTGGTATGCCCAATTCCCAATGCGCTCGTGGTGGCGTAGTGACTCGCCTCAATCCGGGTGGTGGAGGACGAATCTCAGTCCGCGCATCTTATCAAGTGGCTTGTTGAGCGCATTACTGCGGAGACCTAGCGCGTATGGAGGCTCGCGCTATTCTCCGTGGCATCCACGCACAACTCACCACATGCCCCACCGAGAGCGAGAACCACATTATAGCGACCACGAGGAGCTTAACCCAACGTGACTCTAGCCACCCTAACAACCGGGCCAATTGGTTGCTTAGGAAGCCTAACTGGAGTCACCATCAGGCATTTTTTAATCGGCTTAAGCGTGTTTACCTTCCCTTATGGCATGACCAGAAGTGCGTTCCATCACAGCATGGAAGAACCGAGTTCGGATCACGCATTAATACCAGAAAGTAATCACGTTCGCATAATCGGTGATGAGCAAATCGGAGGTTGCATTTAACCCCCTAACATTCCATTTTTACGACGTCGACCGATAGTGGGTTTTGAAAATAAAACATGTGGGGCCTATGAGATAATTCTGATCTAAGACACTCCCATGCCCTTACTCGTCTCTAAATAAAAAATGAAAAAAAGGAAGAATGAGCATGCAAGTCCTCAGGATGTATGAACCATAATACCTTTTCCCTTCTGTTTAAACAGGAAGTCTGACGTTTAAATTGCAACCCCCTTATTTTTGTGGCTCCTCTGCAAAATAAGCATATTCTGTGACATGGATGGCTTCAAAGCATACTACATAGCCCCCTGACTGATACTGAATGAGACTTTACAGTTTAGATGTGAACGTTTCTGAAGAAAACCACCTCCTTTCGTGTGTGAATGCTGAAAGCAACCAGAAACAAAGCACTAATTTTATACTTCTATTCTAAACACTTGTGGTGGCTAAGGGAAATGTTTTAAAGGCTGAATGTGTTTAAATGTAAAAACATTTACAATTATGTAAATCAACGAGCTACATGTCTAGTTATGAAAGAAACAGTTGTATTACACATGATGATCAAGCTGAGGGGAAAAGTGTAAAGTCATCGCTGTTGCCTTGCAGTTCACATCTGGCCACAACGGTTTTGTATTTTAACTCTCAGTGACCTTTAAATACTTACCTATGAAAACTTTTGATGTCACTATCTTTAACACTGACAGTCTGTGACAGAGAAATTCACCCTGAATCACGGTCATAGAAGGACATTTCTTTCCCCGAGTTAGGACTGATTCACATGGATTTTTTTTTTTAAGTTGTAAACTTATTGGAGGTGTTTTAAATGGAATCACTGAATAAGGGGTCAAGCACCATAAGGCCAAAACCCCCCATTAAAATATCAAAAAAGTGGTAGACTTGGGTTATATTCTAAGTCTTCTGGACCTGTAAGATAGCTTTGTGTGAGAAACGGACCACGATTTAAGCCATTTTCAATTATAATGTGAGCTGTTAACTCAAGAACCACTGTGAACGGATCAATGAGGCAGTGAGTTGAACATAACCAGATCAGTCAGATTTGTGAATAATTTATTCAGACTGGTTTTGTGAAATGGATCAATGACTCATTGAAAAAATCTGACTCAAAAGAACTCTTCGTTCATGAATCAGAGAAAGCTACTTTCATCATGTACGTGCACGAATGTGCCAAGGAAAACTAGGGCGGATGTTAAGATTTTAAGTGAATACAGAATTTGTTCCTCGTTTGCACATTAATAACTAATATTGGCATTACATTCATGATGTTAGCCAGAGGGGAACTGGCCCCCACAGTGAGTCTGGTTTCTCCAAAGGTTATTTTTGTACATTAACCAACATCTAATGGAGTTTTGTGTTCCTTGCCACAGTCGCCTTCAGCTTGCTCACTGGGGTTATAAATACAATTATTATTTAATTATTAATTTTTATTCTCAATTTACAATTATATTTAATCAAACTACACAATGATCACTGTAAGACTTTATAGATATTACAGTTTCATTTTCTGTTAATGCATGATTTTCTGTAAAGCTGCTTTGAAACAATGCGTGTTGTGAAAAGCGCTATACAAATAAAAATGACTTTACTTGACAGCCCCAGTTCTCTTTCACTGTCATTTTATGGCAAAGATTGGCCAGTATATTCTCCACAGAACAAAACACCATACAGGTGTGGAACGACATGATGTACATAATTAATTTTTGGGTGAACTATCCCTTTAAGAATACTGAAAGCATCCATATGCCATTGCAAAGTGGAGGCCTTTTTTCAAATAATTCAGTGGCTACGGAGAGCCAACACCATACGCTACACATCTGCACTGCATCTGCAGAAACAAAACCAACTAGCAAGGATTCAGGCAGGTCAGACTTCCAGGACTGTCCTCTAAAGAGAATATGGATGCGCCTTAAATCTTGCCCTGGCGGACCGGACCCTGAATAGGTTTCATCCGGCCCGTGCCTCTAAACGTAGAGAGGTGAATGCTTGGGACGCTCTACAGTGCCAGGCAAGAGCGCCGAAAGCAAACGCCACTCCTGTTATAATTAGCGGAATGCCCCGTGGCCCACCATGGCGGTCACTTGGCCTCTCTTACAACTGAAAGCTGTAGCTGGGCCTGGTGCATCTCAATCAGTTCCCTTGTTCAGTATTGTGTATTGCACTGGTCAGGGAGTCAGCCATTTCTAGAAGTGTCCCAATCGCAAAATTGTTTCAGTGCACTGAAATGTTCGCTCCCTAAAAATGTCCAGAATGCACCTTAAAAACCAGGGAGCATTGTTGCTTACTATAATGTGCATTCCAATAGACCGACAGTGGCCTGCAAAGTGGACTTCACACTGTATTCAGACATCTTAAGTGAGATTTTAATCTGAAGGGAGCATATATGTTCAGTTGAAAGGGCTCTCCAAACAGCATAGGAAATAAGTATACATTGATACATCACTTCACAAGAAGTGGAGAGGAAAATTTAACCACCAGTCATTGCGAACCATCAGAGTACTAATGTAGTGTGGCTAAAATAAATGATCAAATAAAATAAACAAGAGGTTTGAGACTCTGGCGTTTTAATTAAGCCTAATTCACCTCAGGTGTGCACTCTACAGAATACAAGTGGATGTATTATATAAATCTATATGGATGTAATATTATTTATATTATATTTATACGTATTTACAGAGTATATTGTGCCATCTTACTTGAAACCCAAAATCTGTGCGACTCAAGTGTTGTCTGTATTTGATGGCGTTGCAGTGTATTCCAAATGAACTAATTTTGTCAATTCAACAGATATCCCATTATCAGCGAGTTAAGAGCAGTGAACACTGAGTAGGAACCCTATGAATTGGAACGCACATTCTGTTCCCTTATCAAAAATGTCATCAGGTTGTCTGAAGTCTTAAAGTCAGTGCAAATATATATTTTCTCTTTAAAAGAGAATTATCTTTCATCCATAATGTTCACTAAAGAGAAACAATCTTTAAAGGTTCACTCTGTAATTTTTTCCTCATTACAACGTTTAACTCCTAAATAATTAATTGTAATTTTGCAATTTACTGGATGTAGAAAACACGACCACTCACATTAAAATGAAGACTCCAGTCATATCAGTAACATTATAAAATTCTAATGCCATGTCAGAATCACATGACCAGCCGAATACTACTCGCTTAATCTCAGTAACCGTCCTGTTATGACACTTTCACTCACTGACTAAAGTAATCATGGCTGACTGTTAATACTAAATTTCTACAATGGCATCTGAAACTGAAAACTATTGATTTTAAATGATGCTGCATCCAAGCCACTAGATGTCAGTGTAAATCCAAGATGACACAAAGACAAAAGTTACTGAATGCACCTTTAAATATTAAAGTTGTAAGAAAATGATTAAAAACGCACACCTTTATAATTATTTCTTCATTTTTTCATTTAACTTTTATTATAAAACTCTACATTTTAATATCTACAACGAAAACACACGATAGTGTCATTTATACTGAATTGTTGCTGGTTAATACTAGCTGCGTTTAAAAGCGCAGCCTCCTAATGGTTTTGCAGGTAATTGAGTCATAATCCAGCTAACAATTTTTGGTTTCCAGAACGTTCGGGAAACGTTAGTTTTTGGTTCCCAAAACGAACATTCTAATGTTCTCTCTTAGTTAACCAGGAAGGTTTTTTTTTTTTTTCTCTCATTTAAAATCAATAGTTTTCAGTTTCAGATGTCATTGTAGAAATTTTGTATTCACAGTCAGTCATGATTACTGTAATCAATGAGTGAAAGTGTCCAATAACAGGACTGTTACTGAGATTACGCAAGTAGTATTTGGCTGGTCATTTGATTTTAACATGGCAGACCCCATGTGCGGACCCTCTCCATGTAGAATAAAACAGCTTTTATAAGGTTACTGATATGAATGGAGTCTTCATTTTAATATGAGTGGTCATGATTTTCTACATACAGTATACTGCAAAATTACAATTAATTATTTAGGCGTTAAACTTTTTCAATGAGGAAAATAATTACTGAGTACACCTTTAAAGAACGTTCCCCTAACGTCCTCCTAACATTCTCCTAACGCTTTCCTAACCTCTATTTCCTTATATCCTTTCGGCAACCCTGCTGTACATCAATAAATCTAAAATGATGTCTTGTTCTGATCCATTGTTTAACTAATCAATCATATAAGTTAAAATAAGTTAAACATATTCGTGTTTACGATAGCCTATAATGATTTATGACGCAGGGAACTGATGCCTCGTCAGCCTCAGTTGGTGAAATGCTGAAACAGGTCCATACTGTGACTGACAAGTTTTCCTGGTCTGCTTCCACCTTCAATGCAATAATCCCTTGTCACTGTGCCCTTTTGTTATTCATTATAAATCCTGTGGTGTGACAGACACTTGGCAGCGCTATGGCTTCAAGTTTAAATGTAACTCAGTAACGCCGAGTCTGCTGAGACACACTTCCGCCAATAGCTGATGTAAACAATGGGGTAACGGTAGACGTGATACATGATTGATTAGTTACATCTAACATCACTTAAATAAAAAGCGAATGTGGCAGTAAAACTTAGAATCATCTTCTATATCAAAATATCAGTCGTTAACAACTAGACATTTCATACGACCGTCATATGAGAGGATCTAGCCCAGTTGGTTTGAAATCTTTCGGTCAAACCCCTGCTAGAAAATCCATCTTAAACTGGTAGCTGTTTTGGAACATGGTAGCTGGTTCAAGGTGGTCCTAAGACGGTTCAAGCAGGTCCAAGCTAGTCCTTAGCTGGTCGACCAGCTACCATGTTACAAAAACCAGCTTGACCAACTTGAGCTGGTATGACAAGCTGGTAGCTGGTCTCCCAGTTTGGACCAGCTAAAGACCAGCTTGGACCAGCTAGAAACCAGCTACCATGTTCCAAAACACAGCTACCACCTTAAGTTGGATTTTCCACAAGGGAGCTAGACAGTTTAATAGAATTAAAACATGCATTTATATTTGAAAACATAAATAATGTATATATATTTTTTAATCATTTTATAACAGGTGTGATGCCATGAACTGGTTAAGGATATATAGGGCTAATAAAATGAACAGTGTGTTAAAGACGCATTTATCCCGAATGTCAACACTAACTTTGCCGCACTGCTTACTAACGTGTCGACAGTGTCTCCAAATTAAAAAAACAAGACGCATCGTTTGACCTCCACCACACTTACCACATATGTAGATCCGTTTTCATCGGAGCGCACTTCCGTCTCAGGGATGGAGAAATGCATTTTCTACCCTGTGATTACACGTCTTTCACGGAGTTGGTGATGTTGGTAAGCGAGAATATGCAGGGAAAGTCTTCTGTGATGGTTTGCTGTCATGCAGGAATCAAAAGCGAATGACGGCGAGCTACACTCACGCTGATTCTCTGTAGAGTCCAATCCTGTCCAGTCCAAACCAGAGTTGAATTATGTCAGAAAAGTTATTTTTTTCTTCTTCTTTTTAGCAAGAGATTAGTACAAAGAAAAGTAACAATTTAATGTTCGGGGCTCAACTTTTCCAGTAAACATCTAAGCAGCAGCCATGTTGCAGCTGGAGATAATTCCACATTCATTGTCGGCAGTTTATCGGTCCGTGTCGCCAAATCCGTTCCCTCACTTCCTCGCGCACTGCAAAACAATGCGGGAACGAGTCTGCAAAACACACACGAATCGTTGCGAGACCCGCAATCCAATGAATTTTCAGATTACTCCACGTAAAGGTGTCTCCACGGGTTTGTCTAGAGCCCCCGTTTCTGCCTACATTGGTACATACGAACGAGTATGGAGAGAAAACAAATGAAGATGCATTTCAAGGTGCCGATGCAGTGCTGGCATTTGTTAAGGCGTTTAGAAGAAAATACATCAGCCTACATTGCAGAGCAACCTTACAGCACTGTTGAAGAAGCTGCTCTGCTATAATGTATTCAATATGTATCTGCTCTCTCCCGAAGCATTGCAACAGTCCCCTGGATCAAACCATTTCGTGCAAAGAGGGGAGTGAGTCATTGCGTAAAAAAGCGTAAATTCGATATTCTGGTGCGTGATATGATACAACAAATGTATTGGATATTAAAATATTATTGGATATTAAATATTCGTTTACTTGGGTATAGAAACATGACAACACAACATGGGAAAATATGGCTTAATCGGTTAAACTGTTTTAAATACATCTTGGCTATATGCGGCAGGGCCGTAGCTAGTGTGGTGAAAAGTGGAAACGATTCTAAGGGCCTAAAGGTCCAGGGGCCCACAATTATTTTGAAACTGTATTTTGTATTTGCAAAAGGACCCGTGTTCCCCTTATTCATCCCCGCCCCTTTCCGCGCTCTGCTCTTCGCAATTTTGTCACCTAACTTCCTGTTTGTATTGAGAAGAGTCGATCAAAATGGATTAGGTGTGGGAGCACAGAAAGTATTTTTCACCAAGAGTTTGAAAAATGAGCCGTACCTGTCTTTTATGATATTTTTCCGCTTTATTAATTTATGATGTAGTGATGCTATATATCACAAGTGCTCACAGGAGATGCATTTGTGTCTCGATGTGTCTCGCCAGACCACATGTGATCGGATTACCCGGGATACATCTTAAAACTGTGATGATGTGCATTAATTACAATACCTGTTGTTATTCAAGAATCCAGTAGATAGCACTGTTACAGCAAATGTTATAAATGTTTTGAGAAACAGACGTACAAGACCAACATGTAATGTGCGATCAGTCAGTAAACAGAGACATGTTGAGAAATAAAATGACTCACTTTTTGAATCATTGAACAAAACAAATACCAGCTATAAACAAGGTCTTGGTGAGTATTGTATTATGTTTTGCTCAAGTGGTTTTCGGCTAGACCATGTTACGATGTCCTTACAGAGCTCGGGGATAAGATGTGTGGTTCGTGGATGTACATGCATCCTGAGGCCATTTCTTTAAATCGTCCCCCCAAACCTCTATTAAAGACGGAATACGTATATTGTCCTTATTAAGATCCGTCAGACTGTGCTCACACATCTAGAAGTATGAATGACTGATCAACACCGCAATGCAAAAATTAATGAACGTACAGTGCAACTACAACTACTTAGTGGAAGTTGGACTTGTAATAAACTATAACAAAGATAATTTTAAGGTTAATATTTCTGGGAAAATTGTATATACACAAATCCTGAGTACTAGGTTTTGTGTAATTCATAATGAGTTTCTTTCTTATACATGATGAAAAATAAAAATGCAATAAAACTTTTTAGCATAATAGAAGAATATGATTTACAAAAAAAGCCCTAGCCCATATATATATATATATATATATATATATATATATATATATATATATATATATATATATATATATATACACACACACACACACACACACACACACACACACACACACACTGGTGGCCAAAAGTTTGGAATAATGTACAGATTTTGCTGTTTTGCAAGGAAATTGGTACTTTAATTCACCAATGTGGCATTCAGCGGATCACAAAGTATAGTAAGGACATTAATAATGAAAAAACAGCACCATCACTATTTGAAAAAAGTAGTTTTTGATCAAATCTAGACAGGCCCCATTTCCAGCAGCCATCACTCCAACACCTTATCCTTGAGCAATCATGCTAAATTGCTAATTTGGTTCTAGAAAATCACTTGCCATTATATCAAACACAGTTTAAAGCTATTTGTTTCGTTAAATGAAGCTTAACATTGTCTTTGTGTTTGTTTTTGAGTTGCCACAGTATGCAATAGACTGGCATGTCTTAAGGTCAATATTAGGTCAAAAATGGCAAAAAAAGAAACAGCTTTCTCTAGAAACTCATCAGTCAATCATTGTTTTGAGGAATGAAGGCTATACAGTGCTTGAAATTGCGAGAAAAAAAAACAACTGAAGATTTCATACAAAGGTGTACACTACAGTCTTCAAAGACAAAGGACAACTGGCTCTAACAAGGACAGAAACAGATGTGGAAGGCCCAGATGTACAACTAAACAAGAGGATAAGTACATCAGAGTCTCTAGTTTGAGAAATAGACGCCTCACATGTCCTCAGCTGACAGCTTCATTGAATTCTACCCACTCAACACCAGTTTCATGTACAACAGTAAAGAGAAGACTCAGGGGTGCAGGCCTTATGGGAAGAATTGCAAAGAAAAAGCCACTTTTGAAACAGAAAATCAAAAAGAAAAGGATAGAGTGGGCAAAGAAACAGACATTGGACAACAGATAATTGGAAAAGAGTGTTATGGATCTTAACCCTATTGAGCTTTTGTGGGATCAGCTAGACTGTAAGGTGCGTGAGAAGTGCCCGACAAGACAGCCACATCTATGACAAGTGCTACAGGAAGCGTGGGGGGAAATTTCACCTGAGTATCTGGACAAACTGACAGCTGGAATGCCAAGGATCCACAAAGCTGTCATTGCTGCACGTGGAAGATTTTTTGATGAGAACTCTGAAGTAGTTTAAAGCAGTTTTTCAAATTGTAATATTAATTTTTCACGTTATTAATATCCTGACTATACATTGTGATCAGTTGAATGCCACTTTGGTGAACAAAATTACCAATTTCTTTCCATAAGAGCAAAATCTGTACATTATTCCAAACTTTTTGCCGCCAGTGTAAATATAATTATTATTTCTTGTATGTTTTGATTTGTCCTTTTATGCACCTGATCCCACTGTTATAATGCAAAGATGTATTGTTGTTGCCATGTTGTTTGTATATGACAAATTGTTCAGTAAATAAAATAAAAAAAACTTCTTAGCGGAAATACTGCCTACATTTCGCGCAAAGCATCACGGGGCGTAGGAAAAAGGTGGATAACGTCCCCCAACTGGTTGCTTATACATATTCAGTTTCCACACTATGAATGATATATAACTAGAATTAATAATTAGCTCTACTGGAAGAGATACATTTTCTTAATAATAGATGTAAATGGTGACAAGGAACAGGCTACATCAGTTGAACAAAGTGAACAGTGCTTGTTTTGTGTTTGTTTTGACCTCATACGAGTTCTTATTGTGAAATCAAAATTTCACAATCAGATATGTGAAACTGTTGCACTGCCTGGGTTGTCATGAATGGGGTCATGGCCCTTAAACATCACATGATCATCGAGTCACATGACTATGCTTGGCAGTGTATTTATGTAGTATTTTATTCATTTTATTTAAGACATGTTGGCAGTCAGTACACTGATGCACAGGTGAGACTATATCATGGATACTGAATCCTGTAGAGGCTAGTAACACAGTTAAATTAGCAAACGTAATGTAATAAAGTAACACTACCATGCTAACAGTAGACCAGACAGTATTAGCTACTGTACTTTGATATCAGCACTGTTGTGAAAATGTCAGATTTCAATAAGTACGTATTAAACGGCATAATCTTAATCATTTAAAGCATGTATATTGGTTGTTAACATGTGTTCTCTTTTGTATTCTATAGTTATATCAAACGTGAAAAGGAACTGTACGTATATACACTGGCGGCCAAACGTTTGGAATAATGTACAGATTTTGCACTTATGGAAAGAAATTGGTATGTTTATTCACCAAAGTGGCATTCAACTGATCACAATGTACAGGACATTAATAACATGAAAAATTACTATTGCAATTTGAAAATTTTTTTCAGAACTTCTTAAACTACTTTAAAGAGTTCTCATCAAAAAATCCTCCACGTGCAGCAATTACAGCTTTGTAGATCCTTGGCATTCTAGCTGTCAGTTTGTCCAGATACTCCGGTGACATTTCACCGCACACTTCCTGTAGCACTTGCCATAGATGTGGCTGTGTTGTCAGCACTTCTCACGCACCTTACAGTCTAGCTGATCCCACAAAAGCTCAATGGGGTTAAGATCCATAACACTCTTTCCAGTTATCTGTTGTCCAATGTCTGTGTTTCTTTGCCCACTCTAACCTTTTCTTTTTGATTTTCTGTTTCAAAAGTGGCTTTTTCTTTGCAATTCTTCTGATAAGGCCTGCACCCCTGAGTCTTCTCTTCACTGTTGTACATGAAACTGGTGTTGAGTGGGTCGAATTCAATGAAGCTGTCAGCTGAGGACATGTGAGACATCTATTTCTCAAACTAGAGACTCTGATGTACTTATCCTCTTGTTTAGTTGTACATCTGGCCTTCCACATCTCTTTCTGTCCTTGTTAGAGCCAGTTGTCCTTTGTCTTTGAAGACTGTAGTGTACACCTTTGTATGAAATCTTCAGTTTTTTGGCAATTTCAAGCATTGTGTAGACTTCATTCCTCAAAACAATGACTGACTGATGAGTTTCTAGAGAAAGCTGTTTCTTTTTTTTCCATTTTTGACCTAATATTGACCTTAAGACATGCCAGTCGATTGCATACTGTGGCAACTCAAAAACAAACACAAAGACAATGTTAAGCTTCATTTAATGAACCAAATAGCTTTAAACTGTGTTTGATATAATGGCAAGTGATTTTCTAGAACAAAATTAGCAATTTAGCATGATTACTCAAGGATAAGGTGTTGGTGTGATGGCAGCTGGAAATGGGGCCTGTCTAGATTTGATCAAAAATGACTTTGTTCAAATAGTGTTGGTGCTGTTTATTTATTTATTTATTTATATTTTTTTTTACATCAGTAATGTCCTGAATATACATTGTGATCAGCTGAATGCCACTTTGGTGAATTAAATTACCAATTTCCTTCTGAAACAGCAAAATCTGTACATTATTCCAAACTTTTGGCTGCCAGTGTATATATTTTTAAACATAATTGTATACTATTTTTACTTCTGGATTTTTTCTACTTTTTCTGGTTGGACCTGGCAAATTGTTCTATCAGTCATGTAGAGCACCTTTATGGTGCATGCACAGCAATGATAATGTATGTACCACAGCAGGTTTTATCATAGAAATCTATGTCAGGGGTTTAGCACAGGATCGCTCACTATTTATTATAAATATCTTTCCTATGACTGTATTTTCTCCAACAACCCAATCTCCAATGTGTGATTTAATTTTTCAGGATTTCAGAAATCGTACTGAACTGTAAGTTATGCATAAGCACATTATATCTTTTTTATTATATTCATGATATATTCATGATATCAGTATACTTCCCTCAAAACTGGAATGCCCAGGGGGCAGTGCAGCATGGGAGATGGCAGAGGTCAAACGTAATGCCAGAGTCTGTGAAGGACAGAAAAATGTTTGCAATCTGTAATTTATCTATCTTTAAAATGCTAAAATTCAAAAATCTAAACCTCCTCAACTCTGGGGACCCACTGGTGACTCCAAAAGGGGGTGCTTTGTTGTGAAAAAGTTTACGATTAAAATGTTGAAGTCTCTGGATAAATAAGTCAGGCATATGGTGTATTGTTTGAAAGCGTAGAATATTCATAGATAACCATCACCATTTATGTTGCTTAAAATAATAAAAATAAGTCTGAAAAAATTCGCAAATCAGCGCCACCTCATATTGTCATATTGTAGAAATATTAATATGAATACAAGTCTTTCAAATAGCACTTAAATAGACAAGTCATATATCAAATGAAAGCTGTCATTCTTAGCAATGCGACTGTGCAGTTTATTTTGTTGCATAATACCACATTTTGAAAGATTTTCTAAAAAAAATCACAAAGTGAAAAAGGATATCTGTAAGACATTAAATACAAACGTCTCTTTTATGCACCGATCACTGTAGGTGTAAGTGCCAAATAGCTAAAAACTTTATATCTGCCCTTACCTTTTTTTTTACTTGTCTGTGAGCTTGCTTGTGTGAATAGTCCAATGAGATAATTTAGATGTCCAGAACAAAATATGTAGTCCAGCAGGAAAAGCATGCTTAACAAATCATCTGAAATATTTGTTATCAACTATTGATGATAAAATGTGCTACATCTTCACAAAGGGGAGGATCTAGATTGAGCTTCTAGTCCACTCTGAGGCCGAGATATTCGATGAAACAATGGGCGTGGTACATACACTGAAAATTTGACTTAAAATTTCTATGGATGAGCAAATGTGAGGGCTAAAATGCGTTTGAGCGCCAATTACATTTCAGATTGGCATTTTGTGATGGAAGGTGATAGAGGAAAAAAATGTCAGTACTTGCTGCCATCTACTGAAATAAAATAAGACTTTTTGGAGGAAAATAGGGTGAACAGAACCAGAATTACATGCTTGTGAAAAAATAAATAAATAAAATAAATTATAATGTATAATATATATATATATATATATATACACTATATTGCCAAAAGTATTCGCTCATCTGCCTTTAGACGCATATGAACTTAAGTGACATCCCATTCTTAATCCATAGGGTTTAATATGACGTCGGCCCACCCTTTGCAGCTATAACAGCTTCAACTCTTCTGGGAAGGCTTTCCACAAGGTTTAGGAGTGTGTTTATGGGAATTTTTGACCATTCTTCCAGAAGCGCATCTGTGAGGTCAGACACTGATGTTGGACGAGAAGGCCTGGCTCGCAGTCTTCGCTCTAATTCATCCCAAAGGTGCTCTATCGGGTTGAGGTCAGGACTCTGTGCAGGCCAGTCAAGTTCTTCCACACCAAACTCGCTCATCCATGTCTTTATGGACCTTGCTTTGTGCACTGGTGTGCAGTCATGTTGGAACAGGAAGGGGCCATCCCCAAACTGTTCCCACAAAGTTGAGAGCATGGAATTGTCCAAAATCTCTTGGTATGCTGAAGCATTCAGAGTTCCTTTCACTGGAACTAAGGGGCCAAGCCCAGCTCCTGAAAAACAACCCCACACCATTATCCCCCCTCCACCAAACTTCACAGCTGGCACAATGCAGTCAGACAAGTACCGTTCCCCTGGCAACCACCAAACCCAGACTCGTCCATCAGATTGCCAGATGGAGAAGCGTGATTCGTCACTCCAGAGAACTCGTCTCCACTGCTCTAGAGTCCAATGGCGGCATGCTTTACACCACTGCATCCGACGCTTTGCATTGCACTTGGTGATGTATGGCTTGGATGCAGCTGCTCGGCCATGGAAACCCATTCCATGAAGCTCTCTACGCACTGTTCTTGAGCTAATCTGAAGGCCACATGAACTTTGGAGGTCTGTAGCGATCGACTCTGCAGAAAGTTGGCGACCTCTGCGCACTATGCGCCTCGGCATCCGCTGACCCCGCTCTGTCATTTTACGTGGCCTACCACTTCGTGGCTGAGTTGCTGTCATTCCCAATCACTTCCACTTTGTTATAATACCACTGACAGTTGACTGTGGAATATTTAGTAGCGAGGAAATTTCACGACTGGACTTGTTGCACAGGTGGCATCCTATCACAGTACCACGCTGGAATTCACTGAGCTCCTGAGAGTGGCCCATTCTTTCACAAATGTTTGTAGAAGCAGTCTGCATGCCTAGGTGCTTCATTTTATACACCTGTGGCCATGGAAGTGATTGGAACACCTGAATTCAATTATTTGGATGGGTGAGCGAATACTTCTGGCAATATAGTGTATATATACACACACACACACAGTTGTGCTCAAAAGTTTGCATACCCTGGCAGAAATTGTGAAATTTTGGTCATGCAAAAAATTTAAGGATAGTGATCATATGAAGCCATTTATTATCACATAGTTGTTTGGCTCCTTTTTAAATCATAATGATAACAGAAATCACCCAAATGCCCCTGATCAAAAGTTTACATACCCGTGAATGTTTGGCCTTGTTACAGACACACAAGGTGACACACACAGGTTTAAATGGCAATTAAAGGTTAATTTCCCACACCTCAGGCTTTTTAAATTGCAATTAGTGTCTGTGTATAAATAGTCAATGAGTTTGTTAGCTCTCACGTGGATGCACTGAGCAGGCTAGATACTGAGCCATGGGGAGCAGAAAAGAACTGTCAAAAGACCTGCGTAACAAGGTAATGGAACTTTACAAAGATGGAAAAGGATATAAAAAGATATCCAAAGCCTTGAAAATGCCAGTCAGTACTGTTCAATCACTTATTACGAAGTGGAAAATTCGGGGATCTCTTGATACCAAGCCAAGGTCAGGTAGACCAAGAAAGATTTCAGCCACAACTGCCAGAAGAATTGTTCGGGATACAAAGAAAAACCCACAGGTAACCTCAGGAGAAATACAGGCTGCTCTGGAAAAAGATGGTGTGGTTGTTTCAAGGAGCACAATATGACGATACTTGAACAAAAATGAGCTGCATGGTCGAGTTGCCAGAAAGAAGCCAATGCCACAAAAAAAAGCCTGGTTACAATATGCCTGACAACACCTTGACACGCCTCACAGCATCTGGCACGCTGTAATTTGGAGTGACGAGACCAAAATAGAGCTTTATGGTCACAACCATAAGCGCTGTGTTTGGAGAGGTGTCAACAAGTATTGTACTCCTTGAAACAACCACACCGTCTTTTTCCAGAGCAGCCTGTATTTCTCCTGAGGTTACCTGTGGGTTTTTCTTTGTATCCCGAACAATTCGTCTGGCAGTTGTGGCTGAAATCTTTCTTGGTCTATCTGACCTTGGCTTGGTATCAAGAGATCCCCCAATTTTCCACTTCTTAAGTGATTAAGTGAGGAATACATTTTTGTGGTAATCAACATTATGCCACAAATGCTGTCAATTGAGCTTAACTTGTATTGAACCTAGAATATTCCTTTAACAATCCCACACAATCCATTTTCCTCTCTATAAAGCACATTATCCTTGTTTTTTGTCAAGAACACTATTCATTTTTAAAAGTAAACATTTGAATTGTATTTTAAAATTAGGACACTTTTGCCTTAAACACAAAATATGTACAACAGTAAAGATCTTTTGTAATCATTGTTAAAATATCTCTGTGCTACACTTTGAAATGTTTAGAGACTATTTCAAAACTGCTGTCAGAAATGTGGCTGCTCTCCAAAGATGATCAGAGAGGTCAGTCTGTTTTTCCTTTTCAAACCAGCCTCTTCAAGGCTGTGAAAATGTGTCAGCATTCATAAGAGATTTTATAATATATATATATATATATATATATATATATATATATATATATATATATATATATAAATAAATCGATTTGTCCCTCCTTTTCTTTCAAAAATGCAAAAGTCTGGGTTACAGAGAGGCACTTACAGATGACGTGAATGGGGCTCATCTGTAAATGTTAAAATACTCACTATTTCAAAAGTTTAGACACAAGATGTAAACAATATGCATGTTAACATGATTTTAGTGTGATAAAATCGCTTGTCTTTTCTGTGTAGACTTATATTTAGATTTAAAACTTTGTTGCCATGACAACATGGTGTAAATCCTAAAATGACTGTAAAAACGATGATTTAAACAACTTCACAGCTGAAATAATACACAAGTTTTAACAGAAGAATCGATGTAAATGCTTTCATAAAACTATAAGCTTCACATTTCCGCCTTTTTAAACTCTCCAAAATTTGGCCTCATTCACTTAAACCCAGATTTCTGTCCTTTTTTTATTTTTTTTTTTTAAAAGAGGGGCAAGTCGAAATTATTTTGTGGTAATCAACATTATGCCACAAATGCTGAAGATTGAGCTTAACTTGTATTGAACCCAGAATATTCCTTTAAATATTTTTTTTGTTAAAAATGTAAATCCAAATACTGCTTGTTTACAGATGTCATAGTCATTAGATCATCACTATCTGCTGTTTATAACCATTCAACCCCTACATTTCTATGATTTTATTTTTTGCAAGTGTGTGGGTAAAGGTAAAAGTTTCTTCTACTTGTACAACATTAATAGAGGGGCTCACCTACTACACTACTAACACAATACTGACATATGCAAGTTACATTATGTGAATCTCACTTTCTGTAGCTGTCTGTAATGTTGCATTGTGGTAAGCAAATTCCTTGGCAACCTTGTACTTGAAATAGATTTGTTTGATGAATGCCTTGTTCTGTTTTTGCTATTAACAATTAGAAAACACCAGTTTTATACAAACCATTTATTTTTCTATAGCTCTTCCAGGGTTCTGGTAATATAAAAAGTACCTTATGCAACATATTAAGAGGTGGTCCTATACACATTTGCACCATAACTAACGTATATCATGCTCTTAACCACTCTTTTCCCTTCACATCTATGAAAGGACTTCGGCAACAGCAGTTATACAAATAAGAATATAGATGTTTCTAACACTGTTTCTGCCTATGCACTGACACTCATGATGGGCCAAAATTTTATTCGATTAATATTAAATTCAGATGACTTGGTAAAAGGACTAGAAGCTATTTCTGACAATCTTGATCCCATTTACAACAATTCTTGTACTTAAGACTTTTCCTAAAAAAAAAGTTCATTAGATGGATTGAAATGGACTACGTCATCTGTGGGATACTGGAATTGGATCAGTTTTACAATTCAAAATTGTTCAGTGTTTTAAAGGATCCTGCCAGTGAAGAAATAAACAGAGGCTTTGTTTGAAAAGCTAGTTCCATTTCATAGATGTTTATTTTATGCCAGAAGCCCTGTGTGCACAGACTCTTTTATGTGCAGATGCAAGAGGGAAACAGCTTTTATCTGCTCTTCACTGATCGACATTCTTGACTCGCAGTACCACAGGCACAGAAGTGCAAGGGATCATGCCCAAATCAGTTATCACAAGGTCCACAAAGTCTGGTGGTGTCACGTCATACACCAAATTCAGAAGCCCCAGCGATTTAACAGTCTGCCAGTTTTCTAGGTGGGTGTTCCCATTTCGGGTCACAATCAGGTCATCAGGGTCATCTGTGAAAGTGCATTCCAGTTTACTTAAACCAGCATATTTTTTGTAATTGACTATAAATGTTGATTTCACTAGGTCTACCAAAATAATTAGTACATTTACCAAACAAGCTAAACATGACAGAGTTACCTAGTTCGTTGGACACAAAGGAGTCCGTCTGCACTCGTTCACAGAACTTGTAGGTCTCACAGCAGACCAGCACTGGTACGTTGTAAGCCTTTGCTACCAGGGCGATTTGGGAAGTTCCAACACGTGACATGACATATCCATTGGCAAGAAGTGCATGGGCACCAAGAAATACCTTGGATACCTGGAAATAAAGAGTCCAGAATCCAAGTTCATATTCAGCATTCATGGATACAATGCTTTTAAATGACAGCATAAGGGCCGGATAACTCTACTGCAAGTCTATCTAGTTATGTAAAAAGGAAAGTTCACCCAAAAATGAAAATTCTCTCATCATTTACTCACCCTCATGCCATCCCAAATGTGTTTGACTTTCTTTTGCAGAACACAAACGAAGCATGTGCAGAGTGCTAGATGGCACTAGGAAGTGTAATCGAGCTTGAACTCATGATCGTCGAAGAGACTGCTGATTTATAGTATGAATTGAGTTACATTTTGGTCTACTCTCAACCAAAACCAATTGTATCGCTTCAGAAGACATGGATTATAAACCGCTGGAGCCAAATTGATTAATTTTATGCTGCCTTTATGTGCTTTTTGGAGCGTCAAAGTGTTGGTCATCATTCACTTGCATTGTATGGATCTACAGAGCTGAAATATTCTTCTAAATATCTTCGTTTGTGTTCTGCAGAAGCAAGAAAGTCATACACATCTGGGGTGGCATGTGAGTAAATGATGAGAGAATTTTCCTTTTTGGTTGAACTATCCCTTTAATAATGTAATCTAAACATTCAGATCAATGCTGTGCCATATGATCATTAAAAATAAAACTGTAATTGCTGTCCAAGCATGTCATAAAAGTATGCTTGTGCAACATCAAATAAAGCACACATGCTGTTTCAAACTCTAGAGTGTTGTTAGTCGCAGTAAGATTAGCAAAGAATGATAACAGTGGTTTTGACTAATAATCTAACAGTTTCCTTTTTCTACTAATAGCACTGCAGCTATTATGTGATATTACAGTGAGCTATTGTGTATTCTTAATTATGGCTAGTTCTCAAGTGGTATTCTTAGATACTTCTGCTTATGTATTCATCACACACAATCAATACTTTTTTTTGTTTTTGCTTTTCGTAATTAACATTTTTTATTGATTCAAAGAAAAAACACAACAGAGAAAAACACAACACACACACACACCGAATCAACATTTACATTTTAACCCCCACTAATAACCCTCCCAAAACACCAACCCCACCCTAACCCCCAACGAACACCCCGTGCTCACATTAAATAATACACACATTTAAAAAATATATATATAATTAACATACATAAACTAAACTTCTCTCTCCCAATCTCTTCCACAAGAGGCCCCCAAAACCGCCAAATACCTACCCCACTTTCTGATAAACAAGTTCCCAAACTCCAGCCTTCTACCTGCCACCTCCTCAAAAGCTGCCAACCTCCCCATCTCCGCACACCACTCCGGAAATGATGGCGCTCCGTCCAACTTCCAACCCCTTAAAATAATTTGTCTGCCAATCATAATACTAGTCAGAACCCAATTTTGTATATATTTGTTCCCCAAATTTATGACCGCCCCATCGCCCAAAATACAAAGTCTGGGGCAAAGTAAAATTTGAGTGCCCAAAACATCACACAAATAACTCTGAACCTTCAACCAAAAATCTTGGATCTTAACACACCCCCAAACATGGGTTGTGTCTCCAACTTCTGACTGGCATTGCCAACAGGTGGTCTTTTTTAAAAAAAATTATCCCCTTTTCTCTCAATTTGGAATGCCCAATTCCCACTACTTAGTAGATCCTCGTGGTGGCGTAGTTACTCACCTCAATCCGGGTGGTGGAGGACAAATCTCAGTTGCTTCCGCTTATCATGTGGCTCGTTGTGCATGACACCGTGGAGGCTCCGCATGTGGGGGCTCATGCTACCCTCCGCGATCCACACACAACTTACCACGCGCCCCATTGAGAGCGAGAACCACTAATCACGACCACGAGGAGGTTACCCCATGTGACTCTACCCTCCCTAGCAACCGGGCCAATTTGTTTGCTTAGGAGATCTGACTGGAGTCACTTAGCACACCCTGGATTCGAACTCGTGACTCCAGGTTTGGTAGTCAGTGTCAATACTCGCTAAGCTACCCAGGCCCCCAGGTGGGTGTGTCTTTAAGACCAAGCCTATATAATCTAGAGGGGGTCCAATAAAATCTATGTAAAATCTTAAATTGCATAAGGCAAACCCTTGTATCTCTAGATGCAGACTTGACATTTTTTAAATCCTAGCCCACACTCCTTCCTCAAATACCAAGTTTAAATCTTTCTCCCATAATCTCTTAATAGAAGTTAAAGCTCCATCCCCCAAACTCTGAATTAGCAAGAAGTAACACACTGAGCCTCATGACCTTTTCCAAAAGCAGTAATCATTACTTCCAGAGTATCTGTCGCTTTGGGGGTGTGCTACTCCCAAAAACAATACAGAGCAGGTGGCACAGCTGTAAATACCTATGAAGCAGAGATCTGGGAATCCCAAAATTATGAACCAAATTCTCAAAAGATCAACACTCCACTCTCATACAGGCTACTGAGTGTAACCCCCTTCACAATCCACTCTGACCAACAGAAAGGGGACTTATTAATACATAATTTAGGGTTCAGCCATATGCTTGAGGCAGCATTTAAATAAATGTCCGAATTAAACACTCTGGACACTTTTGTCTATACCGAGTGCAAATGCAAGATAACGGGGTGTAACTGAACTTCTCCGATTAGTTTGATAGAAAGGCTTTGCAATGGCAAAATAGGGGCAAGAACTTCCTGTTCAATATAAAACCAGGGAGGGGCTCTTTCAGGTGGAAGCGACCAATTGGCCAAATGATTGAGACGAATGCATAATAATAAAACAAAATCTTAGGTAGGCCTTGGTCACCTTTGTAAATCGGCCTATGTAACTCATTAAAATGTAATCTAAGATGGTGACCATTCCAAATGAAGGACTTCGCTATGCTATCAAATTGCTTGAAATAAGAGAGGGGGACATCTATAGGGAGAGATTGTAGCATGTAGTTGAATTTTGGAATACAATTCATTTTAATAACATTAACCTTCCCAATCATATATAAATGTAATGAAGCCCACATCGCTCGAAATCCTTTTTATTAAGGGGTCAAAATTAACTCTAACTAAATCAGACAAATTTGCTGGGAATAAAATGCCCAAATATTTAATGCACTGTTTAGGCCACTGGAAGGCGCCAGGCTGGAAAGACATTACTGGGCATTACCGCTGTCAGAGCCGAAGCTTCGGATTTAGACCAATTGACTTTGTATCCCGAGAATTTAGGAAAGGAATGAATAATTCTTTGGAGGCAAGGCATAGATCTAATAGGGTCAGAGACTAATAATAAATATCATCTGCGAAAAGCAAAAGCTTATGCGCCATACCTCCCACCACCACCCCTGGAAAATCATCTTCCCTTCTTATCTCGGCTGCTAATGGTTCCAGGGCAAGACAGAACAATAATGGGGAAAGTGGGCAACCCTGCCAGGTGTCCCAATCCAGAGTAAAATAATCTGAAATTAATCTATTTGTTTGTACCGCCGCTTCCGGGTGTCTATAAAGTAACTTAATCCATCCAATAAAAGTATTCCCGAACCCGTATATTTCCAAAATCTTAAAAGATAATCCCATTCTACCATCTCAAACGCCTTTTCGGCATCAAGTGAGATGGCCACGACCAGAGTCTGATCATCCGCCACTGACCACATAATGTGGAGTGGTGGTGGTGTAGTGGACTAAAGCACTGAACTGGTAAGCAGAAAGTTGTTGGTTCGATCCCCACAGCCACCACCATTGTGTCCTTGAGCAAGGCACTTAACTCCAGGTTGCTCCAGGGGGATTGTCCCTGTAATAAAAGCACTGTAAGTCGCTTTGGATAAAATCTTCCGCCAAATGCATAAATGTAAATGTAATATTGATGAAACGCCTAATGTTATCAGAAGAGCTGCAGCCCTGAATAAACCCCACATGATCTATACGTTTACTTAATCGGTTAGCCAGTATTTTTGACAACATTTTTACGCCTAGCTGGATCAGGGAAATTGGACGGTAACTCGCTTGGATCTTTGTCCTTTTTAGGATCAGACTGATCCGGGCTTCTGTCATGGTTGGCGGAAGATTTCCATTCTTTAATGATTCTGTATGAACTTCAAACAAAAGTGGAGTCAATTCTGTAGCATAAGATCTAAAAAATTCAGCGGCAAAACCATCTAGCCCTGCAGCCTTATAAGGTAAGGCCTTAATTACCTCACCAAACTCCTCCAAGGTTATCTCAGAATCAAGATAATTTTTTTGCTCAGTCATCAGTCGGGAGTTCTAATGGTTCCACGAAGTTCCTAATATCTTCACCAGTAGATGAAGACATGGATCTATAGAGATCAAGATAAAATTCTTTAAAAACATTATTAATATCAACGGCCGATGTAAATATTTCCCCACCAGCAGAATTCTCTGAGGGAATAGTAGAAAAAGACTCTCTCTGCTTATGTATCTAGCCAAAAGCTTCTCTGCTTTGTCCCCCGACTCAAAGTATGACTGTCTTGCCCTGAATAGCCAAAACTCCACCTTCCACGACAAAATAGTATTATATCTGTATTTCAATCGGATCAATTCTCTGAGACCATCATATGACATTCGGCGCTTCAGCTCGACACTTTTAATATTCCCTTCCAACTCCACAAGTTCTCTTGCTTTGGATTTTTTGGTGAATGAGGCATACTGTATGATCTGACCTCTAAGAACCACCTTAATTGCCTCCCAAGCCACATCCACAGAGGATACTGAGGACCAGTTGGTCTCCATATAAACATTGATTTCAGCCTTTAAAATTTGTTGAAAATCAGGATTTTGCAAAAGGGATACATTAAAGCACCATGTATATGATTTATTTTTCTCTGTATGTGGCAACACCTCTAAACTCACCAGGGCGTGATCGGAGACTAAGATGTTTCCAATTGAGCAATCAACAACAGATTAAATGAGGGACTTAGATATGAAAAAAAATCTATTCTAGGATAAATCTTATGGACTGATGAAAAAAAAATTATAGTCCCTACCAGATGGGAGACAGAAGAGTCTCCAAATATCTGTAAGGCCAAGATTTATACACATCCTGTGAAGCATCAATGTTACTCTAGGGAGCGTGCACACTTTTGCTTCACTATGATCAAGGACTGAGTCCATCAAAATATTAAAGTCTCCTCCCAATATTATATCATGAGGGATGCCAGCGGCTTGCAACATCCCTTCAAGATCTATAAAAGCCCAGGTCATCAGCGTTAGGTGCAATAAATATTAGCCAAAATCAACCTTTGCCACTGAATTTCTGCTAAAACAATAATGACTCTTCCTAATTTATCTTTAATCTGTTTGAGACATTTGAATTGTAGATGTTTACTTATCAACGTAATGACTCCCCTGCTCTTCCTTGACACCCCATATCTTCCCAAATTTTTCAGCTTCCTGCGGGGAAAGATGCGTTTCTTGAAAAAACACTATCATATTTCTTACGTTCAAGAAAAGAAATAACCTTCCTTTTATGGGGTGCTCCAACCCATTCACATTCCACGTGATGAGAGACAGTTCACTCATATTAACATTTGACATATTAGAAAAAATAGATTGTGTGTCAAAAACAATTATAAAGACCACATTCCATCATTAGTGTAACAATCAAACTCCATACCTTCCCCCGAACCAAACAAACAGAAAAAAGAAAAACGTGTGCATTAACCCCACACACGACAGCGCAAACTGGCGTCTGTCCCTCCAAACTCGAACAGTCCATGTACGCCTACGAGAGTCCCTGCGACAACTTTGCTGTCAGATTGCCCAAGTCCAGTGTTTCTGTACAGATTCTGTGAAACAGAATTACATAACAGAAAATAATCTATAAAACAAACTCCAGCCAATTAGCGGAATAAACACAAAAAATTTGTAGATTCATCCACATAACTGTTTCTCCACAGAACAAGCTCCAGCCACTAGCGGAACCAGCAAAAAAATAAAATAAATAAATAAATAAATAATAATTACGTTTCCTCGGACATTCAAACAAATGTTCAGTAAGCTGGCCCATTTGACCGATAAATGAGTGCAACAAAAGACCCAATCACTCCAATGTCCTGCAATAGATGTTCCAGAAAGCAAACTCCAGGCCACAGGAGGCATAAGCAACAAAAACTTGCAGATTTATCCACAAGCTGTCCCGAAGAAATTATATTACACAAAACAAACTCCAGCCGCTAAGCGGAACCAGCACAAAAAGAAACAAAGGCGGTACCCAGTTTTCGAATTCGCAAAGTCTGGGAACAAGAAAATGCTGTGGTTCTTCCAAGAAAGCTTTCCTTTACTCCTCGCCTTGTGTAACACAAGATCTTTATCGGATGATCTCAGAAATTTGGCCAGAAATGATCGGAGCCTGTCTCCCTCAGCGGATCTGCGAGCTCGCTCGATTTCCAGCTTATGGCCTGTTATGTTGAGCAGACTCAGGAAGAGCTCATCTAGAAATTTCACCATATCTCTGCCTTCATGCTCAGGAATCCCAACAATTCGGACGTTGTTTCGTCGATTACGATTTGCCAAATCCTCCAGTTTTTCCCAAACGTACTGCAAGTCTATCTTGGTCGCTAGCAGATTAGCAGCTAATTCCCTCTCGATGACTCCAGATAATCGATCCATTTTCGACATCCAACAATCTTGTAACCAACTCAAGAGAATTTCGCTTCCATGGAAGTGATCGATTGACGTATTACAGCCAAATCCTCCAAGTCTGCAACGACTTTCGTCAGCATTACAGACATACTGGACAGCTGACGCTGAATTTCTCCCTGTCTGGGGTATCAGCTTGAGCACGTAAGTGTCTTTTAATATCTCCAGAGCTCGAGGATTTTGAATTCTTTGACATATTGTCTTCATAAAACAGTTAAGAATCAGGGTGTATTGAATCTCACCGGTTTATGACATACAAAGAATTAAAAACTAGCAAAGTGCGCAGAGCTCGCCGCTCACACGTCCGACTGTAGCATGGCACACGTGACTCACAAGCAATACTTTAAAGTTACAAACACTTTAAGAAAGCACCTTCCAAGACCAAAATTACAAACTGCTGCAATGAGGTAAAAATAAATGTGCTTGCAAATTTCCAGCAAGCAATTAACTTTATTCAAAGGAATTACTCACTTCAGGCAGAATGTAGGACAAGGCAGATATGAGCACATAAGTACACTGGATGCCTCTCTTCACCAGACGCCTCAGCGCCTCTCTGCCCTCCAGCCTGGGCCGACTGTCAACAACTATGACTCTGAACTTCCTCTGCTTCTCAAAAGCTTCGCACAGAATGTGATTGACAAGTGAAGAGCTGTGGAAAGACAAGAGAAAGCTCATATAAAATAAATGGCTTTTTATCCAGAGTATTAAACAGTTATCATTTACTCAGCCTCATGTTTTGTGCCAAATCAAACCACACAAAAGATGATGTGAGGCAGAATGTTAGGGACTGACAGCCTCAGTCACCATTTACTGTCATCGTATGGAAAAAAATTTCAATAAAAGCCAGTGGTGACTGAGGCTGTCTCCCTAACATTCTGCCAAATATCTTCTTTTTTGCTTCATAAAAAAATGGACATATGGGCTTGAAAAGACATGAGGAAGAGTAAAAGAATTTCAATTTTTGGGGGAACTATCCCTTTAAGGGATATGGTTTGTTAAATCAAGCAGTGAAGGACTGTCATGATAATGCAGTAGACACAAAGAGGTCTAATAATGTGAGTGCAAATAACTGAAATTATTTATGGGGATGCATTGAAAAATCTTACCATCCATAAACCAGAATGACATCACCATTACTTATCTTCTCAATAGCATATTTAGAAATGGCTTGGGAGGCCAAAATTATCTTCTCATTTATGTAACTATCAATACATGTCTGCAGCTTCCCTTTTGCCTGTAAGAAAGCATAGCTTTTAGTATCTTAATTCACAGAACAAAGTCATGCTGGAATAATACTCCATGTAAATGTTTCCAAACAAGTAACCTCTGAAAACTCTTACCTCGTCTTCTTTGCACTGACTTGGAATATTTGAAATTTCCTTCTTGATGTACTTGATTGCATTTCCCATGCTTGCTGATAGGGGGCGACACTGGCTGAGAAAACTGTAGAGGTAATTAGGATTGGCAATGTTTTTCAAACAGAGGCCAAATTAAATACACCTAGGCTACATCTGAGCTTGTGCTGTATTAATTTTCATGAGAAAGAATGTGAACCTGATATAGGGCGACAGCTTGTTTACAAGGTCCCTTGACAACTCTTCATTTGGAGGCGTGCTATAGTCTTGGATAACCTGTAAAACATTTTGAAGTATTGATAAAAGAATTCCCCCAGTTTCGTGAAAATATGTAAAACAACTTCATCACAACTTTTGTGTTCCAAGTTCCAGTCAATGAGTTCAGACCAATCTTCAGATAATCTGTCAGTGTTTCTGACTGAGCAAAAGAGAGATGGTGTCATGAAGTACCTGTTTAAAGGCATGTAGTAGGGCCACAGATCGGGCATTGGACCCTGCTATAATGCCCTGAGAGTACTGCAGGCCCAGTCGAACAATGGATGGGTGAATAACTGTAGCAGGGACGCTGCAAATGAAACCAGACAAAATAATAACAAAATCAACCACCTAATTATGGGTATATAGTACTTAATTGATTTCTAACTTGTTTACCCCATACTACAAAAAATGTAAATGATTTATAGGTCTTCTGGAATTTATTTATTATTTTTATAGGTGCGTACCGATACAGAAATTCTGGCCGATAAAATGTTATGGCTGATATAACATTGTAGCAGGGTTCAATGGAAAGGAGGAGGCGGGAACCGGACGAAGCAACAAAGTAAGTTTACATTTCTATAAGTAAATATAGGCATCACAACTTTAGTGTACAGTATGAAAGTTAGGCCTATAACTATGCCTTGTACTTTTCACAATCCATTCAATTACCAATGGATCAAATTAAGACCCGGTATACCATATACTGTATTTCTTGTTTAATATCCTTGTCACATTAAGGAAATAAAATGAGTTGCAATGCCCATTTCATGATGACTTTACAGGGACACTACTCTTTAAAACTAGTGCTCTTAAAGGGTTAAATCTTTGCCGTAAACAATCACTATCCATTTAACCCTTTAAGCTCTTAATTTTTATTACAGATTTACTGTTTCAGTGGCATGCCCAAATTAAAGGCTTATAACTCTACAAAAAACAAAACAAAGGTCAATTGTTTCGTTTCATTTTAAAGAAAACGTTTTAAAAAATTGAATGATATTGATTATGATAAATTATGAGACTCTTAGTAACTGAGTAAAATTTTGTGTTGATACGACAAAGCAATCAAAAGTTATAGCATTACAAAAATAATTTATTCTAGTGTCCAAAAATGTCTCTGTGTCCAAAAGCCAAAATAATTTTGCATAGATCTAATTACACATGCAAATACAACAATGACTAAAAGGTATGCTCTCTATCCAAAGCATGCAGGCATGAGTAATGAGATCTCATTCAGTTCCATTCGAGCCATCACTGAGTCTGTGTCATGTACTTGACGCCATCTCCTGGTGACCATTTGTAATTAATGGGTACGATTCTCTCTGCCCATATTTGGATGACTTCCACCTCTAGCTGCAACGATCCGATTTCCTATTACGATTGGTTTCATGAAGCTGGACAATGTACTACATCATTTCCGATGAAGTCATCTGATCCAGTAAAACTAACATGATTTTTACCAGATAGCACGTTATGTACCGTGTGCACATGGTGCTTCGTGTGTATTATCTATTGATCTATCCATCCGATTATGTTGTGTGTGGGCTCGTTTTAACAGGAATTCCCTCCTCTATGTAACTGTATGTGATATTTTATGTTCTGTATTTTCATGAAGCTGTAAGCAAAAAAGTAGCATATAAGCAACACCAGTTTACATGTAACATGTATGTCAAATACTTAGCTATAAATGTATTACTAATATAGTTATTAATATACTCGCTATATTTCTGTCTGTGAGTAAAACAAATAGGCTGGTTATATTCTACTCTGAAGACTTTCCAATGGCATATGACACATGGCTATTTCATCTGATTGATGTTTTTATGTATTACAGTAATATTTACAGTGCAAAATTATTTATAAATTATCAAAAATTATTCTTATTTGATCTGCAAATTTCAAAGCACTTGTTCAGTTTTGGTCATAATGCCTACAATGCATTGTAAAGTAGAGCTTCTAAGCTTTAAAATGAAGCCTATTTTGTGTCGGTCAAGACTGTAGTTAATATTTTGGTAATAATTTTTTTCTGTGCGGGCCCATTTAGCACAATTAACTATTCAATTTTGTTTAACTAAATATCCAATATCAACCGATAGATAAAAAAAAAATTAAAAGAAATGATTGGACAATAAATAAAAATATGGTCACAATATATCATGCATCTTTAGTTTTGTTATCAAAACAAAGTCATAACTAATGGAAAGGAAAATACAATGGTTACAATACCTGATTTGTTGGGTGGGAGGGGCTTTTCGGCTATATTGGTGTAGATGGGAGAACAGGCTGACCTTGTAGCCATAGTCTGACCTCAGAGGGACCTAAAAGAACAGAGTGAACAACAATATTTCATATGAATATTGTTTCCCTCAGGGACAAAGGTTCTGGAGGTCACATCCTCCCTCCTCAGGTCAACAGTCTGCAACAGAATACTACGCATCAAGACACGAATGATGTGCACAACTATAGAGGGGACCACCACAGGATTTTTAAAGCTCTATGCTAGTGTTATGGGTCTACACCTAACACATATATACACAACAACTAGTTCACCCACATACATACATACATCTAGTTCATCACATGAAGAAACAATGAAATGAAAATCATCACAATGATAATACCTCCAACAGACATTAAAGCAAAGAGTAATCAATATCGTTCACCAAGAATAAAAAATTACAATACACAAGAGAAAAATTAAACGATACACTGCACTCAAAAGTGTGGAGCCAGACCTTGACTCCAGTTATATTTAAACAGCGTCCCTGCCCTGACGTCTGTAAGACATGGGAAGTGAAGGACCCGAGTTAAATAGGCTGTAATATGGAACTCAGAGAACACTTGGATAATCCATTAATCCATCAACCGGCTGTTATCAGACTAGAGGCAGATCAGACTAGTATTGATTTGTCTCACCTGCTGTCTTTCAAGCCTTTTGGCCAACTTTTTCACTACAGCAGGGTCGTCCACTTGAACATGCTCTGGTAACCTTTTCACCACTAAAAGATGAGAAAGAAAAATAAATCTTTTAGTCACAGTCTCTACCAGCGTATGAAATGTACACCCACCACCAGCTAAATGTGGGTACTTTTTGTGCAATGGCAGGTAATTTTGCTCATCTGCCAGCTACTGCGACAGATGACCTGTAAGACCGCTGTTTGTTCGGATGTTCAGCAGGGCTCTGCTGCTTATGCATGCAGCACAAGCACTTTGCCTAGAAGAGTTAATTTCCCACCCTGGAATGTTCTCATATGAAATGTTGAATTACCTGGTTGAAGTTCACTGGCAGAGGCTTTAAGCTTGCCAGAAGACTGCAGGCCTGGTTCTTTCTTGCCCTGTTTTGACCCACGTTCTGTGTCATGCCGTGCCCGTCGCTCTGCTCGCAGCTCCGCTTTTGTCTTTGCAGGCTTCTCTGCAGCCGCAGGAGACTCGGACACAGATGCACTTACAGTCGCAGAAGCTGCTGCAGAGATCAAAGGGACTAAGTAGTGGTCAACTGATATGGGTTTTTCAATGGCCCATGCAGATACCGATATCTAGAGAGCAGGCTAGCCGATGGCTGAAATAAATGCTGATAAACAGAATAATGACGAAGCATATATTTAGACAAAAACAAAGCTCTTTTTTTAGCGCTGTAACTAATTTATCTCACAATTTTCTGTGATTAATCATTATTAATCATGGTAAATGGTACATTAAAACAAACATTAAAATATAATCATATATTTATATATATTTACTTTATAATTTGTTTTTAAAAAATGTTTTTAATAATTAAATATGAAAATGTTAAACTGTGCAGTTTTTTTACGGATAGAGTTAGACACATTTTTAAAAGTATAAAACATTCATAAAAGTATGTTTACCTTCCATAAAATTTTAATCTTCTGTCATTTTCCAGTGGACCATTTTAATAATAGGATCAAATGGGCAGATTCATATGATGCTTTAATGGCAAGATAAACTTAAGTGTACATTGCCAATGCATTATAAGCCACTAAACATCCAGATAAAAAGCAAACTGAATGCAGAAGTTTAATTTGCTGTAGTTTAAAATCTCAAAACTATTATTTTCTCTGGCTGTCGTTCAGTCTCTATCCTGCACACGCTGGCTCTCCCTCGCAAGGTTTCGTTTTTGTCACTGGTTCAGATGACACTGAGTGAGCGTTTTTGCGCAGCTTGCCAGTATCTCTCCAACACCTGGCTCACCGCTTGCGGATGAAATCTGCTCCCATGTTTATAATGCACGGGACATGCGTTGCGTGTAATGAATAAGCGTGCACTGCTCCACACAATCAATTTCTGTGTTATGATGTGCAGTTGAGTCGAGTGTGTACCTCTTGGTGATTTATCTATGCCAATTTTAGCCACAGAAAGTGAAGAAAAAAATTTGAAGTTTCAGGAAGTGAAGAAAACAAATACTGCATTAACTGTTAACTTTAAACAGTCAACTATTAATCGCACAAATTAACCAGCCCAACTCTTTTTACAAATGAATTTTACAGTACCCCCCCTTCCTCCCTCTCCAAATTATATCTAGTCTCAATTAATGAGGAAAACCCTTTATAATAATTTTTCTCTCTAATTATCTCTCTTTATTACATATTAATACTCTACATCAGGTTAAAGAAAAGCTATTTTTAACCATTTAAGCTAAGATGGGCCAGCGATAAAAAAAATCAAAATATTAATAACTACAGTCTTGACCAACACTGAAAGCTTAGAAGCTGTACTTTCCAATGCATGCAGGCATTATGACCAAAACTGAACAAGTGCTTTGAAATTTGCTGACAAATCAGAAGTGTTTTAACAATTTGCACTGTAATCAGTAAAAACATAAAACTAATCAAACAGCCATGTGTCATATGTTGTTGTAAAGCTCTCAAAGAGTAGGATACAACCTGCCTATTTGTTTTACTCTGAGAAAAATATAGCGAGTAATAGCTAAGTATATTTTTTTGACAATTATGTTGGTGTTGCTTATATGCCGCGTTTTTGCTTATAACTTCACAAAAAAAAAACTGAACATAAAATATCACATACCATTACTTAGAGGAGGTGATCGTCTTTCAAAAGAGCCCACACACAAGGTAATCGGATGCATAGATCATTAGATAATTCACACGAAGCACAATGTTACATATGGCCACCAAGAGATGGCGTGAAGCAAATAACACAAACTCGATGCAGACTTATTGAGTAAAAAGCACTCATTCTGTGAAATCTCATTATTAAAATCATGTCTGCATGCTCTGCAAACCTTTATTCATTGTTGTGTTTGCATGTGTAATTACTTCTTATGTACAATTATTATGTTTTATTTTGCTTGGAGAGGCTTTTGGACACAATGATCAGTTATTTTTGTAATGCTATAACTTTGATTGCTTTGTCGTATCAATAAAAAACAATTCTCAGATACAGCTGACATGAATGAGAACAAAACCAAAGCAGTTTTTCAGAGCCACCTTATTTAAACCCTAAGATGTATATTGTCGAAAAGGAAAAATATGGGGGGAAAAAGTAAGTTTTTGGCTCAGTTTTTATTTGTGATTTTCCAGCAGTTTCTTAGGCTGAGAAGATCATCATTTATCATAATCTATATCTTTAAAAAAACTGAAAAGTTTTCTTTACAATGATACCAAACACTTGACCCTCCTTGTTTTTGTTTTTCTGTTGCGTTATAAGCCTTTAATTTTGGGTATGCCACTGAAACAGGAAACCTTTAAAAACAACTTCAGAGTTTAAAGGGTTAAAAACTGAAGTACCTTTATGTGCTGGGCTCTGTGTGATAGGTTTTGACGGAGCTTGAACTGACGGCTTCTCCTTTTCTGGAGGACCCTTGTCATCTTTCTTGTTCTTTTTCTGTTGCTTCTTCTCTTTCCTAAGACGCTGCTTTTCTTCCTTGGTCAACTCCTTCCCATCCGTTTTAAAATAAAAGATGACAATTCAGAGTTTGAATTGTTTCGAACGACAGGATTTTCAAATTACTGTTAAGTTCTGGAAGATTTCTTATGGAATGACTAACTAGAAAGTGCTAATACTAGCAGTGTCTATACACCGCAAAGTGTTTGAGTGTTAAAAGCTGATTCAGAATGTGGATATGGTGGCCAATAAACCTTATTCACAGCAGCGCCATCTTTGAATGAAAACGAGGCTGTGATAGACGTACTGTCTCTTTAATGGGTTGTTTTGTTGTTTAAAGTGTTTTTGTATCGTTCCGCTGATGAAACATAGAACAATATCTTTCCATGAAATTCAGTACACAACAAAACTACAGCCAACATGAGCTGTGGAAAATTAGATGTGATGAATACAGTGTACACCATTGAAAAGACAGTACATCTATACATCACAGCCTCATTTTCATTCAAAGATGGCGCTATAAGGTCTATAGGCAGTTCAGTGGGTTTTTAGACAGCACCAGTGTGACAGTGAACGATAATAAATTATATTACAAAAAAGAAACATGAATATTCAGAAATGATACAGAAGTAAAATAAAGAAATGGCATACCTTCGCTCGTGCAATTTCTTGCAGCTTGGCATCTCCTCCATCTATTACAAATAATAAACAGATCATTTAAGACGTATCCAAATAATCCGGAGTAACCGAGAGAACAGTGGCAGTTTGTAAGAGACTGAAAGTTTGTGATGATGGAAAACATTTAGACACTGACTTCGCAGTTTTATTTCCTCATGTTGGCTCACTCGATCTTTCCCAAACTCAATGCTGCTCAGAGACTAAAATTAACACACAAATATTTCTTTACACATGTGAATAATAGGATAATCCGTGAAAGTGTCTGTAAAGTTAGCATTCAAAGCCAGATTAAAAATCAAAACACTGCATGATGTAATTTCCATTGTCAGCAGAGTCATGAATGTCACCGGCTTAACTAGCTGGAAATGCAGCTCTCTGGGAACAACTTCCATTGATTGGTTATGTGTGTTTTTAAACCACTAACAGCATATGTTTAATGTGTAATTCTGCACGCTTTACCTTTAGCATGGTTGATGCTGTCAGTCCGTCTTCTATCCGAGTCGGCCATGTTTCTTTTCTTCGCGACTTGTCGCTGGTTAATTGTTGCGGAAAGGAGTCGGAGGGAATTACACTGCCCTCTAGCGATGGAGAAGAATGAGGTTTCTTTCTGTACTTTCGTGCACTACGTTTGACTGAAGAACTTCCTACAGAACTGTCTTTAACAAAACAATACTTTTTAAGACAATACATCACTTAATACACGGTGTGCGGCAAGCTTCTCAACTCTTTACTACTTTGGCTGGAACCTCTTTCAATGGACGTTTTTCACACTCCGGGTTTTGGAGCGCGGAAGTAAATGTTTGCTGGGTAAACTTCGACAGCGGTGAATGGATTATTTTCAGCAAATATTATTTTCACATACCCATTTACTCCAAAAGCAAAATAAAAAAATCCACTATTACATGTGAATAACTTTCCAGAAGAGGAAAGAATTAGAGAGCGGTGGATTAAGACTGTCATTCTCTCAGCAGCTGTAATAGAAACCCCCTCACAGCTGTGGTAATTACATTTTTAAAACCAATTCCAGGGTAATATAAAACAAATCATAATGTTATACATTTGTACTAAATATTTTTAAAAATCTATCTTATAAAAAAGTTTGCTAGATTTACATTGCTAAATAAGGCGGAAATGCGTCATCACAGTCCGTAGAAAAGTCAATACAGTTACACATGCAGCCACCAGGGGGCAATCTTTCTCCGTACAGCTCTGCAACCAAGTAGATACATTACAGGCATTTTGCAGTTTTTTATGCGATTAAAGCAGAAAGTTAAGCAAAAAAGTTGGTCCATGCGCGCTGAAAAAAGCACAGATACCAACGTAAATAACATTCGAGACTGTTTGAAAAGCATCCCAGAATAGAGATGTGGAATAAGGAATGGCTAGGTGCATCCAGTTGTGACTGGTAGTGCGCAAACTATTAGATATTATTCTATAGGTAACTATTAGCCTACTAGAGATACCTAGCTATTACTAGTTCGATACAGACATATATTTATATTATGAGTTCGATATATTATTATTTCTAACATCCGTTATACTAAGTTACAAATAATGTGTGTTAATCTTAGCAGTCGTTTCATTTAACATCGATTAAGCGTCACCACAACAGCTTCATCGTAGAAATAGAAGAAAAAGGTTTTGTCAGAAGTGGGATTCGAACCCACGCCTCCAGAGGAGACTGCGACCTGAACGCAGCGCCTTAGACCGCTCGGCCATCCTGACATGTTGAGGAGAGGAGATGTCATCATATAAAACCCAACACACACACACACACACACACACACACACACACACCACACACACGCACGCACGCACGCACGCACGCACGCACGCACGCACGCACTCACTCACGCACGCGCACACACACACTCTCTCTATGTGACTAACAAGTTATGCGATTAATGTAAATTCTCGCGTCCCATGTCATGTTTTTGTTGTTCGAAGCCTGTTAATTAATGCTGAAACACGGTATTTTAGCGCTCTCGGCTGGTCAAAGGATTGTATGTGCAACGCAGACTCCAGATAAAAACAGCTAGAGACAAATCTTTAGAAATTACAATAATATTTTTGTGAAACAAGTTTATGTATGTATTCATGTGTTTATGTATTTATGTATTCATACTAAGGCAGCAATGTTTCTATGTTTATATTCTAATTGCATACTTATGTAAAAACATACATTTAGACTTCTATATCATATATCCTATAGCAAATTTCCAGATTAAATATCCACCTTGTTCCTACATTTCCCGTGATGCTTTGCGCGAAATATGGGCGGTACTTCCACTAAGTAGTTGTAGTTGCACTGTACGTTCATTAATTTTTGCATTGCGGTGTTGATCAGTCATTCATACTTCTAGATGTGTGAGCACAGTCTGACGGATCTTAATAAGGACAATATACGTATTCCGTCTTTAATAGAGGTTTGGGGGGACGATTTAAAGAAATGGCCTCAGGATGCATGTACAGCCACGAACCACACATCTTATCCCCGAGCTCTGTAAGGACATCGTAACATGGTCTAGCCGAAAACCACTTGAGCAAAACATAATACAATACTCACCAAGACACTTTGTTGTAATTTAAGAAGTTCTGAATTTTTTTTTCAAACTGTAATAGTAATTTTTCACGTTATTAATGTCCTGACTATACATTGTGATCAGTTGAATGCCACTTTGGTGAATAAAAGTACCAATTTCTTTCCATAAGAGCAAAATATGTACATTGTTCCAAACTTTTGGCCGCCAGTGTATGTATATGGCATTGAAAGGAAAAATGGTATTAAATAATTTTAATTTAGATGCACCAAAACACAATAATGTTACCACATATTCAGGATTAGGGGGGACCAAATATAATAATTTAATTGTCAACCTTGGGAAAAAAGCATATCAGTAGACCAGCCCTGCCAATACAACAATACAGTAATAAAAAGCATTATTTATGTACATATATATTTTACTATAACATTTATTGTGAATGATCAGGGTGTGCAAAATCTACAAGTTCACTTACTTTTTGGAGCCCAGTTGAATTTTATTATGATACAATATAATATTGAATTATTATTATTATTATGAACATTATATTTGCTTTGTTCAATAGTAATATATTTTTGTTGAATTATTTCACCTGGAGTGGAAAGCTGAAAGCTCTGTTGTAGTTATTTCACCTTTACCTGTAAATATTCTATATATCATCCAGCCCTATACTGTGCACAGAAAGTACATTTTCTGTATACATTAAATACCCAGATGACTGCAATTTGCAAGACTTACCATTTTCAGTGTGATGAATGAACTGGAAACAATATCAATAGTGATTTGTAGTATCAGCTTTTTGACTCATTTTTGGGTTGGACTGCCAAAAGCTAAAATATTTTCAGTAACACAATCTATACATATCAGCCGCTGATGATTTAAAATGTCAAATCAATTGGGCATTTTATACAACTTTGCAGCTTTAATAAACAAATACAAACATGTTTTACACTTTTATATTTTTTTGGCCCATTTCTGTTTTAAAACCCTCCTGTATGATTGCCTGAATGGCTCCCCTTATAAGTTACAATTTATGAGCATTAACTCGTGATCTCATTTGTAACAGCTATCAAACTTAAAGGAATATTCTGGGTTCAGTACAAGTTAAGCTCAGTCATCAGCATTTGTGGTATAATGTTGATTAACACAAAAAATAATTTCAACTCGTCCCTCCTTTTCTTTAAAAAAAGCAAATCTCTGGGTTACAATGAGGCACTTACAATGAGAGTGAATGGGGCCAATCCATAAACATTTAAAAAATATAGCCATAAGACATAAACAATATGTGTGTTAATATGAATTTAGTGTGAAAAAAATCACTTACTAACCTTTTCTGTATAAAGTTATGGCCAATTTTACATTTTCGTTGCCATGACGACATAACCCAGTAAACCCTAAAACCTTATAATGCCCATAAAACATTATTTAAACAACTTTCCAGCTCATATAATACACAAGTTTTCCCAAAACTTGGCCCCATTCACTTCCATTGTAAGTGCCTCACTGTAACCTTGATTGTTGCTTTTTTTTTTTTTTTTTTTTAAATAAGAAGGGACAAGTAAAAAAAATATTTTTGTGGTGATCAACATGATGCCATAAATGCTGTTGATTAAGATTAACTTGTATTGAACTCAGAATATTCCTTTAATACTACGGCTTTCCTTATAGGATACATTATTGAGGGTTGCCTGAAATACTGCAAATATTATATTACGTTGGTATCAAGTGGTCTATAAGCATGTGAAATGAAACCAGTTAAAAGTTTATTTTTTGTTGCAGTGCCCAGTGTATGATAAGCTACTCCAGAGACTGAATGATTATTATTGAATGATGATTATAATGAATGAGTATTACTATGAGAAAAAATGAAAACAACATTTTGCAAAAGGAAAATAGTTTATTGAAATGAAAAAAAAAAAAAAAATGAAAAAAAAAAAAAAAAAAAAAAAAAATATATATATATATATATATATATATATATATATATATATATATTTCAGGCAACATAAAAAAAAAAAAAAAACCTCTATTAAATAACTCTCTTCTAATCTTTTTTCTCAGGTGTGTTGGCTGTATTCACGACGCAGTAGCTGGTTGAAGGGGACCAAACCTCGCAGAAACACCTGACTTGGTTCCATTTGACCAGCCACAGCAAGGCGTGCTGCTTCAGAAAGAGAGAATGGGCAGGCAGGGGGAGGAAGGCTAACAGAGCTAATGTTGACATTACTCAGCAAATCATTCTTGATGCTTACCTGTTGAGAAGACAAAAGCAAAATAGAAAGTAATTAAAAAATAACAGTTAGGTGTCCATTTTATGTCCAGTTAGTGCCATTGTCAAACTCTGCTACCAGTCAATTCCTGACTGAACTATTGCATGAGCTGATTGGTGAAATAGAATCGCCTGTGCCATCCTCTGTATGAGACTCCATAAGGTTTGTAACTCCCAGAAGGGTTATGAAGTGAGGGACAGCTGTACCCTGTCAATCTACTCTGGCTCTTCAATAGCTATGGGTCAGTGAGAAATTATCAGCGTGTGGAAGCCCAGAGCGTGTGTATACAGCTAGCCAACTCGTACAAACAACACCTGATCCATGACTCAGTCATTGTGTGTAGATAATTTGTCCTGAAACAGCATTTTTTCACATATTGTAGAGTATATAGACTACATACAAACTTATATAAAGCTATGCCGACATGAAGGTAAAATTGCACTGTATAGGTTACCGGTAATTAAATCCGTTTCATCAATCATCATGATTGTTTTTATTTTTGTGGTTTCATGTGGTGCTCAAAGAAAGGCTTGTTCCAATGGTGATGGATTCCCCCTGAAACCACACACTTCCTTACATTCCATAACCTGAGTATTCATATGGGAATATAAGGAAGCATGTCTTCACAAGGGGCAAAGTTCATTTACATTGCAACAAAAAGACAATTACACAGGTCATACAGAGCAAAGATAATAGTACTAGGGTATTTTGCACCATCTTATAATACATTTACCTGCATTGTGTAACTATATTAAATTATATGTAAATCAATATAACTATACAAGTCCATAAGTCACATTAAAATGTTAGATTAGTCCAAAGAGGAACCAGAAATATTGACCGGAAAGCTGGTGTCGTTGATGAATATAGATAGAGTGGCACTTTAACGCACCTTTGTAATTTGGAAATAATAACAATACTAATTGTCCTGGACAAAATAAACATAAAAAATTACATACTCCATAGAATTTGACATTTTAATGGGGAAAAAATTTATTTACCTTTGTTGCTTGTTCTTTTCTTCTTTGCATCATCAGATTTTGGTCTCGACTTTCAATTTGACACTGATTCACAAAGGAATTTTAGATAAGGCAGTCAAGCCAACCAAAGAGGAAATCCGGTCAAGCAGGAGAGGACTAGCACCCACAAATATCTTTCTTACATTTAAATAGGCCTGAAGGTTTCTCATTCTGCCATGTGGTAAGCCTGATACAAACAAACTGCCCCTTTTTACTTCTCCTTGATACAGCTTGATATACAGTAGATCAAAGACAAGCTATGACACCTCAGGTAACACGCTCATACAGCTATTTCCTTTCACAGCACCATTTCCAGTTTAATGAGGTGTAAAATCCTCCATTTGCTGCCTCGTAACACAGCAAGATGTCACCCAACATTTCTGTCCAAACTAAAATAGAGCTGGTCATGTATATAGTTAGACTAACAACCAATAAAAATCAATCTTAAATTTCCAGTACAAAAATAACTAAAACCAATAAACTTCAGGCTGTTCACCTCAAGATGAAGGATAGACAAGTTTTTAGCCACTGCCAATTAATTCTGAATTCATGGATGTTTAATCTTGACTAATAAACCTCACCAATTAAAACTTGGATGGAGACTTCAAAACAAAAAAGTGTCTTACTCAAATATCAATAAATAATATTAACCAGTTAATAAAATACTCTCACAAGCTACTTGATAATGTATCTAAATTTGGAAAATGGAAAGTTATCCATCCAAGTTACTTTCCAGTTCCTCACTTTTTTTTTTGCTTCCAGAAAAGCACACCCTAACCAGATACACAAACACAACTCTATCTACCAACAAATAAAAACTCTCCCCACACCGTTCTTTTTCCTTCGTTCCTCGTTTGCTGAGTGCTACAGTGTATCGTCCTCTTTGCATGAGCGGTGGATTCTGCCTAGACCTGGCCACATGCACCCGGCCTTTTCAAGCTCTCTGCCTCCCTTATACTCCCCCCTCTGCCCCTGTGGCCTCCCACCTGTTGGTGTCCTTTAGAAGCCAGGGCCTCTCCTATGACTGCTGTCCAACCCAATCAGGGTCGTGACAGGGGTGAGGGAGCCTGTGAAATCACACCTCTCAGCTGTTCACACTGGCCTCGAGACACCCTACACCCACTGCTACCCTTTTTGCACTGAATTTCAATGGCTCAATGGATAGGGTGAGAGAAAGCAAGACAGGAACCAGGAAACAACTGTGGGTGGGTAATTTCTGTAAGGTAGCAGGTTAGTAGTCACTGCTTAAACAAGCTGGTGTTACCACAATTTAGGTTCTGGTAAGCCAGGCGGCTTAAAACTTAATTCTGGAAAGATTTCTGATCAAGACGCTTCTATTTATTTTTATAATAATTGTAAAAAAAAACCTTAAGGACCAAAAGTTAACCAACATGTTCATACAAGAATTCGACATGTTGCTACAGAATGTTCCGTTTGCCTGACATGAACCCCGTTCTGCCAAGTTACTGAAAAGCGCCATCTCCCATCAGATGTCTTTGCTTCAATTTAAAGGTGTTTACCTTTTCCTGTGCCGTGACTGATAGCTTGTTGCACAAGCAGCTTCAGAGAGACGGTTTCTGGTCCCATGGAAACCAGAAAGTAACCACGTTCACGTAAACAATGATGAGTATGATTCAAAGTTTGCGATTTTGCTCTTTAAACAGTTAGGTTTAGCCTTCTGAGACCCAAGTGCGACTGCTGTGTGTATTTTTATATGTGGACAGCGGAACTAAGTTGTGAAATTTTAAATAATACCAAGCTATAGATATCAGATTTTTTTTTAATCAAATTTTTTATTTGATTAAAAAAGGAGTGTTGGTTATTCATGTTTTTGAGACATTACAGACATCACACCTTATTTCTGTAAAGCTGCTTTGGAACAATGTGTATTAGGAAAAGCACAAATAAAAAACTATACAAATGAAAATTATGTGGCTTGATTTGAATTTTATGTTACGATGTATTTTTTTTTTTCTACTTTGGTAACAAAATCTCAATATTTTCTCTTTGCATTGTCAAACAAACAAATGATAGCCAGTGTTGAATCATTTTACCAATCAGAAATTAGCATAATTAATTCTGATGCAAATGTCCAGCATCGTCCAATCAATGCCAACCATGTTAAAATAAAATTATGCATTATAAATTCTGAATCTAAGTAATCATTACCATTGTCCCATGTCTGCCAAACATGTTGAGTGGTCCAAACATCATCTGCAGCCTTAAACTGAATTTTTGATAGGAAGTTTGGATTGAATGCACTTGGCTTCATAGGAAAGATATAGGATGCTTTCTTGCTCCCTATTTAATGAATGACTTAACCTCCAGTGTGCTGTCTGTTTGCACTGGTCTCAGAAAAGTTCGAACTGCACCGTATTTTCATCCTTACTCTATATGAAGCCTCTGAAAGCATTTTTTTTTTTTTTTTCTCAATTTGAAAATACACAGTAAATATAAGATTTCTAATGAAAACCTTGTGCTATTGTACACATTAGTGTACAATGTGTTTAGCAGTGTGGCGTTTAGAGATAAATCACTCAAATAATAATAATAATAATAATAATAATAATAATAATAATGGCATATCTGATGAAACTGGAGACTCTAATCTTTTGACTCAAACAGGATTCAATGTAAAAACTTTATTAGGTTTCTTACCAGATGTAGTTTTGATGGTGTTTCTCCCAAAGACAAACTCTGCTGTGATTGGTGCCATGTTGTTTTGTCACATGACTCTGTAAGTTGAAAGTTTAACCATTTGCTGACAGCCCAGAGTCTTCTGAACTGAGATCAGTCGGTTTAAATGAAATTTTGTGCTGCATATAGCGAAGCCAAAATACAACGTCCATGCATGTGTATGTGGAGTTGCACAAGGTTAGGGTTGGGGTTTAAGTTAGAATGTAAGGTTAATAAAATATACATTCTTATTTACTGTATTACAGTTACGTATGCCCATTCGTTCAACAGCACTTCCAGCTTCGAACACTGGGAGCAGTGATTTGAATTTCAGTAGCACAGATCAATTTCAGCTGAAGAACTTTTGACCTACTGTTGCCAATTCACTGTGAGATCAGTATGGATTTTACATTCAACATCAAGTAGTGACCCAAAACAGTACCAGAATTATTTATCATTCAAAAGTAAAACAAAAAGTCCTTAAAATTGAACATTGAACATTTTAATTATATTATTTAATCATAGTATTTATTGAGACAATATTTAGCTACACAAAACACATTGCGGTTGGCACAAACCTCTTGCACAATTATATGGTTAGTTGCTTTTCATTATTTGGATTTATCATCATTTTTTCCTTAGTGTGATATTAGAACTGACATGTGGCACATTTTTGGGTCACGATCCACCTGTTGAAAACCATTGCTCGAAATGACAATATCAATTTCCTTTCCATGTTTATTTTGTAGTATACTACACAAGTTTTGAGAGGCCATTCAAATGGCCCAGTATTGTAGTATGCTAGGTTTGAGTTGAATGTAACAGTAGTTTAAGATCAGGGATGCTACACAAAGGCTGTTCAATTCTATGTATGATTGATCCAGAATTGGAGAGTTAAGGAGATTATGTGTGAATATTATCTGTTCTCTCACCATTATTTCTTGGTCACCTTGAGCGAAGCACTTAACCCCATTTTGTTGAACAAGGACACTTCCTGCAATAGCTGTAAAGTCAGTCACGTCAGTGGCAGAAAAAATTATAAATAAGTAACTAACTATTAAGGATTGTTTTCGTTTAACATTAGTTAACCACATAAGTTAACATAAAATAACAATAAACAATAATTTTACTGCTCTCACTAAACTAATGTTAATTTCAACATATACAAATATTTTTATTTTTTTTAATTTTTTCTCCCCAGTTTGGCATGCCCAATTCCCAATGCGCTCTATGTCCTCATGGTGGCATAGTGGCTCTCCTCAATCTGGGTGGCGGAGGATGAATCTCAGTTGCCTCCGCATCTGAGACCGTCAGTCTGCGCATCTTATCACGTGGCTTGTTGAGCGCGTTACCGCGGAGATGTAGCGTGTGGAGGCTTCACCCTATTCTCCGCGGCATCCACGCACAACTCACCACGAGCCCCACTGAGAGCGAGAACCACATTATAGCAACCACGAGGAGGTTACCTCATGTCAAATACATTTTTAACATTAAACGTTATATACATTAACATTAGTTAATGCATTATGAACTAATACGTACCGAAAATGAAAGTAAATGTATTAATTCACATTAACAAAGATTAAAAATGCTGTAAAATAGTGTTTATTGTCAGTTCATGTTAACTAATGTAGAATATTATCTTTATCTAATATTAAGTCTTAATTGTGAACCTGTAAAAACCAGGCTTAAAAAAGAGCTTTCTTTATTGTACAGAATGTTTCCCCATCACATTCTTTCAATGTGAATTATAACAATTTGTGAGCTATATTACTAATTTATTTTATGTACTAAGTTGCATTTCTCTCATTAGTTTTATTCATGCATGTTTCTTTACTACCCCTTAATGTCCACAAGATTTCAAGACCGTCAAAAGTGCAGAGTAAGTCAAATCTACAGTCTTTCAGAATTAACGCGACCAAGTTCTATAGGGAAAATGGGAGAGGTCTGGGTACAATTTTCCCCTGCAACAAGCACGACAGTACCCCTGATGTCAGCACCTGTGTTCTAAAAGGAGCCCAGGCAACAGGAGACCAGCCCTATTCAAAGAGACCCTGGGCCAGAGATGAGGCTTACTGTGAAACCCAACACTCTGCGCCCTTTTTACAGTGTATGGCTGCCACAAATAGCAAACACCATTGCTTTACTCTGGGATAGCACCATGCATGCTCGCCAGTTACTATTTTCTGTGGCTGCACATGACAGTAATAAATTAAACATTTCCATCTACATCATTATAGATGGATTATAACAACATATATATTACAACAAAGAATTTTACACTTGTCACTGTCCCCTATATTTCTGCTTATTAAGCTAAGAATTCTCTTTAATTCTCTTTAATTTAAATGAGTTAAAACCAGATCCATTTCAAGAAACATAAAAAGTGTACCACGATCAGTTGTCATTTTCAGAAACTAATCCCATGGAAGCTGTAACATTAGCAAGAGTGTGTCTGTAATGTATTACGGAAACAATAGAGAGCAAGTGCTCAGTCGTGTCAACAGGGGGGAAAAAAGAAAAGAGAAAGCTCAGTGTTTGAGATGAACATAAGCTCCAAATCTGATCGTTAGATTTATTTTTAGACCCTGTAGACAAGCTGGGCCCCAGAGTGCTAATAACTTTGTTCCTCTCGGTCACTAGCATTTGGCCAACAGCATCCCAGCTTATTCTAAGAGGTCATAGCTCTCTCTTTTCCCAGAGGCTGACATATAATTTTTCAGCGAGCGCAATTTAAAGAGCTGATTCCCAGTCCTGCTAGGGCGCAGAAACATTCTTAGAGAAAAACAGGCCATTAATAACTCCAATCTCTGCTCATTTTAGGTTACATGATTTCTGCTCAAGTTAAACTGTATAGCTAAATCAATGTTTTAGTTGTTATTTGGAGCTATCTAATACATAGTAAAGTAACGTTTTTACAGCTTGTGCATTCATGTTTTTTCCTTGCTGGAGTCCTTTGTTCAGATCTATCATTTGGAAGTCTAAGCTTTTATGATAGATGAAGGCAAAAGAAGTCTTGATCTCATATTCTATTTTAAAAAACATAATAAAAAATGATAAATGGCTCTCAAAACATTAAAAGATAATTTGTTAATCTATCTGAAAAAGTATGCTGAACGTTAAGATAAACACTTTTTTAAAGGAATATTCCAGGTTCAATACAAGTTAAGCTCAATCGCCAGCATTTGAGGCATAATGATGACTGGCACAAATATTTATTTTGACCCGTCCCTCCTTTTCTTGAAAAAAAAAAAAAAGAAGCAAAAATCGAGGTTACAGTGAGGCACTTACAATGGAAATGAATGGGGCCAATACGCAAACTTTAAAATAGGAAATATTTCAAAAGTATAGTCATAAGACATAAACAATATGCATGTTTACATGATTTTAGTGTGATAAAATCACTTACTAACCTTTTCTGTGTAAAGTAATAGCCAATTTTAAAACTTTGTTGCCATTACAATGTGTCAACAAATCGATAAACCCAAAAATAATGATAAAAATGCAGATTTAAACAACTTTACAGCTCAAACAATACATGAGTTTTATCAGAAGAATTAATGCAAGTGCTTTTATAAAATTATAAGCTTCGCATTTCCGCCTTTAAACCCTCCAGAAAATAGCCCCATTCACTTCCATTGTAAATGCTGTTGATTGAGCTTAACTTGTATTGAACCCGGAATATTACTTTAAAAGGGATATGTTTAAGGTTTAAATGTTAAATGATTGGATAGTTCACCAAAAGGAATAAAGAAATAGAAATAAAGAAAAAAGAAGAAAAAATAAAAATAAAATTCTGTCATTTACTCACCCTCATTGTCTTTACAAACCAGTATGACCTGTATAAATTTCAGTCTGTTGCTCACACAACTACTATGGCTACAGAAGACTTGGAATATAGCATCTGAGTTGTATTGGCCACTTTTATGATACTTTTATTCTACTTTTTTGTAACTGTTCCTTTTAAGATATACATTTTTAGACTACCTCGGCCACTATAAAAGTAGTTTCTTATGAAGGAATAAGATCCCTTATTCAAGTAAAAAATAAAAAAAATAAAAAAAATCTTACACTCAAACCTTTTTTTGTTTAGGATACAATGAAATATGATTTCACGAGAGCATCTTGTTTAATGTGAAAGAGGTCAAAATACATTTCAAAGTCGAGATGGTTCAGGCACAGCACAAGTTTTCAGTTTTGTCCCTCCTTAGAAATGACAATTGGTCCCACTGACATTGTCACAGCTGTCTCTGAGAGTCTGCTGCTGTTCAGTGAAGCACTGGAATAGAAAAGGTCAAAGGAGACTTGCATTTCTGTAGATGTTAAAACAGGTGGTAGCCATAAAGACGCAAACACCTTTTTCCTTGCCCCACAAACATGTCAAAAATTATTCTGAAATAAAGATGACAATTTGCATAACAATGTTTGGCAGTAAGTAATTTCATGGCTGGAAATGTCCCTTTTCCTGTGAGTAAAAGCAAAGAAGTTGGCACACTGTTGCTCCCAACATAGCTAGAATTTATTATCACAAAAGAAATGACATTGCAAGCAAAAAGCTCTTCAAAGCTTTTTTATTTTATTGTATTTTTTTCCTGGGAGTATAATTTCTGTCTCAGTCTGTGATTGCTGTGCACAGTACAATTTAATGTAATGTCTTTGGCTCGTACGTGTTCTGGATACAGTTTTAGTAATTAGCTACATAATATTAAACAGCAGAACAAATGGTGATATGGCAGGAAATGTCCCTCTGACCACAGCCACACTGTCACTACTACATGAACTACATGAAACAGGCAGGGTGTCATAATGGTATACGTGTTGTTTCAACTGGTGTGAGCAATCTCATTGAAAAACTGGGGCACCCACTAAATGACCATGTAAGCATTGGTGGTCTAGGTAAAGGGGTAACTGGTAACTAGGGTAATCATGCCAGATAACATATGAACAAAGGAGAATAGGTGTGTGAAACAAAAGGATTGATTTTTTTAATGGATGTATAATAATAATAATAATAATAATAATAATAATAAAATATTGGTTAATGTATGTCTCAAAGTTACAAATGTAAAGATTTCACGGTCAAAATAAATAAATAAATAATAATAATAATACAAAAATAATAATAATAATAATATATATATATATATATATATATATATATATATATATATATATATATATATATATATATATATATATTTTTAACCGTCATCATATACACACCCTTGTGTTGTTCTAAACCTATTTAGTCTGAGGAATGCAAAAAGAGATATAAGGCAGAAGGGACCAACATTCTCATTCACCATTCACTTTCATTGCAAAAAGTTAATGGTGACTGAGACTGAATATTCCACTAAAGAAAGACTTATGTTTGGAACATACCGAGCTGCTTAGAGAGGACAGGGAGGGATTTTTTCTTTCCATTAATTATTTTTTATTATTGAAAACATTTGCAAGAGGTTTTGTGCTCCCACTTGAGCTATTGAACTATGGCATTTGTAGAAAATCCATAACGACAAAATGTATAATGTTTTTACCATAGTAACCATATTTTAAGAATATTTGTTGTGAAACCACAATAATACAGGACAATGAAAACTATGGTAACAAAAATCAAAATTTTGTGTTTCCTCTGGTTTTACTACAAAGACCATAGTTTAACTGTGGCTAGTAAAACCACGGTTAACCATTATGAAAATTAAACATGGTTTTACTACAGAAACCATAGTTTAACCATGGTATTTGTAGTTACACCATCACCACAAGATTAACAATGGTTACTACAATATTACTAAAGTAAAACTATGGTCAGTTTATTGCAAGGAAAAGGAAAACATATTGTGAGGGCATGCAGAACTATTTTAGAAAGAGGAAGTAGGAAGAACATAGCTACTGTCAGGGTTGGGGAGTAACAGAATACATGTAACGGGATTATGTGTTTAAAATACAAAATATAAGTAACTGTATTCCACAATTTACAATTGTAAATACAGTTACAATTTAAATCATTGGTAATTAGAATACAGTTACATTCAAAAGTATTTTGATTACTGAAGAGATTACTTTGCATTTTATTGTCATTTGTTTCGTTTAATATTTAGTCCTTTCAGATGGAAAACATTTATTCATATAAATGATGCGATTCAAAGTGCATTTGAACAGCAGTGAAACACTTTCTTATGAAGTGTTACATTCATACGAGCAGACAGAGAAGTAAGTTTGAAGTAAGTTTGTAGCACAAGAAATAGAAATAAACCTTGTGTAAATTGTCAGCTTTACGCTAAGCTAAAATGCTATTTCTAGCCATTTTACATGAACATGTTACCAGGCACGATCATATTTTTTTATCAAGAAAATTCACGTTGGATCATAATTTCTTTTTTCTAGTAAGACCTTTGATATTAGGGCAAAAATCATATTTTTGATAATAATTTTTGTATTGTTTTTCTGTAAAAATATCAAAAAATCCTTAAAACAAGATCAATTTGATTTGTGTTGTTTTAGAAACAACACTGCATAAGATATTTAGGTTTTTCAGAGAATGTATTTTTAACATATGCATTTTGTCTTACTGTACTGACAGAGTTTTTATAGTCAAAATAAGTGAAAAAATCTACCAGTGCTGCAGAAGTAATCCAAAGTATTTAGAATACGTCACTGACCTTGAGTAATCTAACGGAATACGTTACAAATTACATTTTACAGCAAGTATTCTGTAATCTGTAGTGGAATACATTTCAAAAGTAACCCTCCCAACCCTGGCTACTGTAAGTGTGAGTAAATTACGATCCCTTACAATAGGCACTTAAATATGAAAGTAGAAATATTCCTCTTGAAAGTAGAGGACAGACAAAAATAATGGATAAATAATTTTCCTTTGCATTTAACATTTATTTCTGAAGGTAAGTTCTTTCCTCTAACAATTCAGTTCTTTATGTCCCTGTGGTATATTTACATACATCTAATTCTAAAGAGAACTTGCTAGTAGAGAGCCATCCATCCATATAAAAACAGAGAGAGTCTGGTGTGGTGAGGAAGAAAGGCAGCCATGAAACGAAACTAAACACAGTAGCGGTATTAACATTTAGTGGTATGGCATCTCACATTTTGGTGCCACTGGCACATGCTGTTCGAAGCTGTGGCACATCCGGTGGCATATCCGGTTGTAAGTGGCACGTGCCACTGACATTTGTGGCACGTCTGGCCACTGTATTTTGAAGCATATTGTAGACGCTGTCAGCAACACGCAGCACTTTACTTAATGGTAGTGATGGAACGTGGACATATTAAGCATGATAATTTCCAGTCATTAGCTTTTATCATGCTAACCGTACTTAAATTGTATTGAACATCCAAAAAGGATTGTTTTACGCTGTAGCTTAAGTGTCTTGTGTCCCGTTGTAATACGCGTATGCACGAAATATATTTATTTTCTTTTAATAAAGCCATTCTGTCATCAACATGTTGGTCTTTTAATACTTTGCTTAAAAAAATGTTTTGTTTTATTTTGAAAAGTTTAACACACCTAATTCCATTGTCACTGCACTGACAGCTTAACTATTTTAACCGCCTTATGTCTCATATTTGTATGGTTAATATGTCATTGTGATCACCAATATGTAAATGTATTTTTCAGAGTCCATGTGGATGGTGGCTACAGGTGTACAATTTAAGAGTAAAAAAGGTCACGTGCCACCAATAATTTACAATCAGGATTGGCTTAGACCATTATAAACATCTAGCAATGTGGGAATGTCATGCATGATTATACAGTGACACCTATCATCCTTTGTCTGGAATCACATATGAAAGGCACCTGCTGTACATTAGAAATTAAGTGTCCTGTGCATCTATGAACTGGTTCCTCACAATTCAGTGTAAATAGACTGTAGGTCTAGAGATGCCATCTAAAACCAAAAAGGTTTCCCATTATTATGTGAATGTACTGTACAGCAGGATGCCAAAAACTTTAATATCCATTCTACTAAAGTTATTAAAATCAATGCATACATTTCATGCAAAACAAAAATAAATAGTTATATCTCATACATAACTCAAATATATCAAAGCCACCAATGTGAATATTTTCCTACATATTAATTATTTTTGATTTATCTGTATTTATAATGAACTTGTAGACATACCTGCACTGAGACTCTTACCCATTTAGCCAATAGTACTTCAATTGCTATACACTGTAAACCTCTCCAGCAGGCATGAAAGTAAATAGACTTAACAACTCTATATGTAAAATACTTTACTGTTAAAAGGGATTTGGGTGCTATGGTGTGCCAACAGTGTGTCATTAAGAATAGAGTACCATTTTTTCTCATACTCGAGTTTGAGGTCAAGGAGAAGAGAGAAAGTGGAAGATGAAGTTTTGGATACACATGCTTTTAATTATCTTCATTAGATGAAAAAAGAGATTTTATGTGGCTTCTCGCACAGAGAGGTTGTCTGTGCCTTCATCTGATCACACACAGAGATGTTATATGTATGCCTTTGTCAAAGGCTTTAGAGAGAAAGAGTGCTTAATTACACAGTTTTATGCATACTGTTGCAAAAACATGCAATGCACATACAAAGTTTTCTTGTGAACATTGTTTTGGGTAGGCATTAGGTTGCATTTGGAGCCTTTATACATACAAAACTGTACCTTTCCTGTACCTAACAGTGAGCACTGCCTAATCCAAGTACTCAGTATTAAATACTGTGTCCTCTACAAGAGGACAAAAACATCCCATCTTGTCCATGCCAGTAGAGGTATCACCGTGGTACCCTAGAAAACAAATTAATTACAAATGGCTGAACTTATTAAAATACATACAAAACACAAGATTCAATTGATGATAATTAATTTCATAAACCATTTAAATGAACCTCTAGGAGCATCATAAACAAAAACACACACAGCTCACTCATAGTACCTAAACCTAAAATCCAGTGACATCATGAAACAGCCCGTCTAAGCTGCCAACTTCAAATGTCACCCAAGTACCTCAAAATACAGTATGATGTGTCAGTCGCTACCAGACATGCCAAAGATTTTAGTGGCATTTACAGTGGCACTTACAGTGACACATGCCACTAGTGACCTGAAATGCCATTGGATGAGCCACAAGATAAAGCGGCACCAGAACACAAGACGCCATACTGTTTAATGTTTTAACCACTGTAGCATTTAGTGGCATGGCACCTTTCATTCTGCAGCCATTTGTACAAGCTACTGAAAATTGGCATTTGTACTTTTTAAACACATTTGAAACACAAATGCATGCAAAGAATACTGCATTGACCAAGATCTCTTAACTATAAACTCTCTTGACTAGTCACTAGTTGAGCTTTAAAGAAGGACTAATACAATTTTCAAACTGTAAGGATCAAGAAACAAAAAGAACAAATTAACAATGGACACGCCATTAAATTCAGTGGCATGTCCGCTTGGCTGGCTCCAGGAACTAAAAGAACAGACAGCCTTGTGCCATTAACAGCCAGACATGCCACTAACAACTGGACATGACACTAAATTCAGTGGCACATCATGTCTGGTTGTCAGTGGCACAAGGCTCTCTGTTCTTTAAAGCTTGACTAGTGACAAATCTAGAGAGTTTATAGTAATTAAATTATGGTCAATACTGCCTTCTTTGTATGCGTTTGTGTTTTGTCCGATTTAAATCAATCATAAGCCATTAGAACTTTGGCTGGATAGTGGCAGGTGTCAAGGTTTCTGTTCTAGACCATGACCTAAAGCCATGCTTTGCACTTAAAAAAATATTCAATACACGTTAAGCTCAATAAACAGCATTTGTGGCATAATCTTGATACCACAAAAATTTGTTTTGACTCGCCCCTTCTTTTCTTTAAAAACATTATATATATGGGTTACAATGGAAGTGAATGGGGCCAATACACAAACATACTCACTGTTTCAAAAGTATAGCCACAAGACATAAATAATATGTTTTTTAACTTGATTTTATTGTGGTAAAATCGGTTACTAACCTTTTCTGTGTAAAGTTATATGCAATTGTACAACTGTGTTGCCATGACAATGTAATATCAACAAACACTAAAACTACTATAAAACAGTGATTTTCTTTTATGGTTTTATGATTTTAACTTTACAACTCAAATAATAAAAAAGTTTGAAGAGAAAAATGAATGTAAGTGCTTTTATTAAAATATAAGCTTTTAATTTCTGCCTTGACACCCTCCAATAATTGGCCACCCTCACTATTATTGTAAGCTTGATTTTTGGTTGAAGGAGGGATGAGTCAAAATACTTTGTGGTAATCAACATTATGTAAAAAATGCTGTCGATTGAGCTTAACTTGTTTTGAACCTGAATATTCAATTAAACCCACCTATCAGATGTGTAGGCGTGGTCTTACTCTCTGTAACCCCAGCAGAGCAGCCAACCCAAACATGGATCACACGGTACCCACTACTTTGCAACACTTGGATACAATGACCCGTTTATGTGAGATGTTACACACAGAGTTAAATGTGAATTACCTTATTTCAAAATGAAGGCCTTCCCTTGGCCCACTTTCTAGAAACGGCATGCATGCATGTCACCAGTGATGCACTCCATTTACTTTTACGGTTTCTTCATGAAGTCCTGTAAGGTAAAATTTTAAAAGTTAATGAACTTCCAGATACTGTTACAAATAACAGTTTCATTTCAGATATATGAAATGCAATCTATTTGATAACCTACATAGCACCTTTAATCAGATTTTGTTGTGTGGTACTGTTTGATAATATTTTATAATATCTGATAATATCTGTGGCCATCTTGCAGCCTTTCAGCTGCGTTACTACATCTGTTGATCTTAAGTAAAACTAATATCTGATGCTAAGCAACATTTTTAACTACAAAAGGTAAATAACTGTGTTTATTGTAACTTTCTTAATTTCTCACAGTGCACACAAATACTCCACAGATGTTTTTGGCTTCACTCTGATAATAGTTCAGCCACTTTGACTCTAAACATGACTAAACGCATGACAGACAACATAATTGTTGATCTAAAAAGGAAAACTGCTACCTAGAATTGATGTTGAAAGTTAATTAACATTCACCTGCTTTTACATGAACTTGCAATAGAATGAGCAAATTGCAATATACAACCCCTGGCAAAATTATGGAATCACCACACTTAGAGGATGTTCACCCAGCTTTTTTACTTCGTAGCAAATAAACAAATCACAGATTTGTTTAATAGCTGAACATTCTGGCTGCGTGAAACATCCCTCAAACAAATTAAATTACATTATTTTAATTAATGGCATATTTTTTTCCAGATCAAGTAGAGAAAAAAAATTATGCAATCACTCAGTGTTGAGGAAAAAATTCACAATTAGCACTTTGTTGCTCTTCCTCTGGCTTTTATGACAGCCTGAATTCTTTGAGGCATGGACTTCAATAATGAAAACAATATTCTCCGTCAAGCTGGTTCCAACTTTCTCGAATAGCGGTTGACAGATCAGTTTTGCAGGATGGAGCCTTGTCATGGACCAATTTCTTTCAATTTCCACCATAAATTTTCAATCGGATTGAGATCCGAACTGTTTACTGGCCATGTCATTGAGTTGATATGCCTTTCCTGAAGAAGAGCTTTAACACTCTTTGCTCTGTGGCAAGATGCATTATCATCCTGAAAAATGACTTCATCATCACCAAACCTATTTTCTATCGATTGAATGAGAAAAGTGTCCAAAATGTCAATGTACACCTGTGCATTGACTGTTGAGTGATTGCCATCTCCCATTCCTTTACCTGACATGCAACCCTATTTCATAAATGACTGGGGAAATTTGATTGTTTTCTTCAGGCAGTCATCTTTATATGTTTCATTAGAACAGCACCAGACAAAAGTTCCAGCATCATCGCCTTGGCCAATGCAGATTTGTGATTCATCACTTTCATCCAATCATCCACACTCCATGATTGCTTCTCTTTAGCCCACTGTAGCCTTGTTTTCTTCTGTTTAGGTGTTAATGCTGCTTTTTGTTTGGCTTTTCTATATGTAAATCCCATTTCATTCAGCTGATTTCTTACAGTTCTGTCAAAAACATTGACTCCTGTATCCACCCATTTGTTTTGCTGTGCATTTTCCCTCTATGTTTCCCCTTTGTCGAAGTCTGTTCCCTCTATGTTTCCCCTTAATGTTAGTGTCAAAGTCTGTTCCCCCTATGTTTCCCCTTCAGGTTAGTGTCAAAGTCTGTTCCCTCTATGTTTCCCCTTAATGTCGAAGTCTGTTCCCCCTATGTTTCCCCTTCAGGTTAGTGTCGAAGTCTGTTCCCCCTGTTCCCCTTTGTCGAAGTCTGTTCCCTCTATGTTTCCCCTTAGGTTAGTGTTCCCCATAGCGCCCTTAAACATTAAACATAGGGGGAACAGACTTTGACACTAACCTTAAGGTGAAACATAGGGGGAACAGACTTCAACACTAACATTAAGGGGAAACAGGGGAACTGACTTCGACAAAGGGGAAACATAGGGGGAACAGACTTCGACCAAGGGGAAACATGGGGTAACAGACTTCGACAAAGGGGAAACATAGGGGGAGCTGACTTTGACAGAACAACAGCATGTGCCAGTGGCACCAAAATATAAGATGCCATACCACTAAATGTTAATACTCCCTCTCACTAAACAAATGAAAAACTATTTTAAAGGCATTAGAAGTGCATTTATTCCCTTGTTAAACTGTCCCTAAATACCTAGACATAAACAAACATCTTGAGATTTGTTTTATTATAATTAACCAATATTAGCTGCATAATGAAATGTTGGTTATATGAAATATGTATTTACTACAAACTACAAAGTATGAGCGGGATGAGTTTCGCGCTCTGTTACTTCCTATGTTTACAACAGAACAAGATGGCGGCGCCCACACAACTCAACTGACAGTGCGGAGCGCGGACGGGTTATAAACCGAGTTTAGCTATATGTTTTTCTTGATAAATGATTTGAAAGCATATTTAAACAGCAGATGGTCTATCGGATGTCATTGCAGTATATATCTTACAGTGTATCGATTAAATTGCCTTTTTGCATCATTGATGCTCTCAAATATTCATGAGGACTCGTATGTTTTACACCTGCTGGTTTCTAGTAAACGAATCATCTGATGGCACTGGAGACAAAATACCGGAGAATATAAAACCATTAATCCGCTACACTTTTAGTAGCTAGCGACCAGCGTTGAAAACAGTACTGAATATTGTAGCAAGCACAGACATGCGATGCGCGAAGGCGCTGCAGCTCACCCTTGCGGTCATCAAACCAGATGCTGTGGCTCACCCTCTCATTTTGGAGGTGAGATGATATGGAGTTTTAATGTCATGTTTCTGAAATATTAAGATCAAATAAGTATCCGGCTGAAAGTTCCCTGAACAAGCATAAAAATAAAATAAAATAAAAAATGTCCCACTAATTTATGAAGGCTTAGAGCTTCATAATTATTTGTCTGCACTATTAAAATGAGTAGGTGTCTTTCCTCATTCCCTTGTCTGTAGCTTCAAAGAGATAAAAGTGCATTTAATTAGCACCAATTTCCTTGTTCCACCCGGTTTGAAAACTGGAGCACAGACTGCTTTAATTTATACCAGTGGATTCAAAATTGAAATGTCTAAATGTTTGTGGCTTCACTAGAGTGAGATTTGCTTTCATCACTCAGCCTTTACATGTTTCCTTTTGGAACATTATAGGCTAACTCTATTTAACTTTTTTTTCTAATTCAAAGATCTTTTGCCATCTCTGCATTGAGGGAAAAGATAGATGAAATGAAAAGAGCAAAAGGCAGCCACTAACACAGAAACAACAAGGTCATGATTTAGAGGGCCATTTGGACATTGAAACATTTGTATTTGTTGTTACTTATCATTGCAGGCACTTCATCAGAAGATTCTAGAAAACTTCATTATTATCAGAAAGAAAGATCTGGTGTGGAGAAGAGAAGATTCAGAAAAGTTTTATGCTGAACATGCAGGTAGAAAAGGATATTCTCAACAAAAAACACAGTATATTCATATACATATATATATATATATATATATATATATATATATATATATATATATATATATATATATATATACACACACACAATTGTGCTCAAAAGTTTGCATACCCTTGGAGAATTGGTAATATATGTACCATTTTGGAAGAAAACATGAGTGAGCAGGCAAAACATATTTCTTTTTTTTCTTATGGGATTCATATTCAACTGTAGGTTATAACAGAATGGCACAATCATAAAACAAAACATGGCAACAAAGAAAAAAATGAAATGACCCCTGTTCAAAAGTCTGCATACCCTTAGTTCTTAATACTGTGTATTGCCCCCTTGCTTTCGTGCAGAAGAATGCAAATTGTCTGCCAGTATTTTCTGATAACATGCTGCATTCATCTTGCCATCAATTTTCACAAGATTCCCCGTGCCTTTAGAGCTCACACACCCCTAAAACATCAGTGAGCCACCACCATGCTTCACAGTGGGGATGGTATTCTTTTCACTATAGGCCTTGTTGACCCCTCTCCAAACATAGCGCTTATGTTTGTGACCATAAAGCTCTATTTTGGTCTCATCACTCCAAATTACAGTGTGCCAGAAGCTGTGAGGCGTGTCAAGGTGTTGTCGGGCATATTGTAAATGGGCTTTTTTGTGGCATTGGCGCAGTAAAGGCTTCTTTCTGGCAACTCGACCATGCAGCTTATTTTTGTTCAAGTATCGTCGTATTGTGCTCCTGAAACAACAACACCGTCTTTTTCCAGAGCAGCCTGTATTTCTCCTGAGGTTACCTGTGGGTTTATCTTTGTATCCCGAACAATTCTTCTGGCAGTTGTGGCTGAAATCTTTCTTGGTCTACCTGACCTTGGCTTGGTATCAAGAGATCTCCGAATTTTCCACTTCTTAATAAGTGATTGAACAGTACTGACTGGCATTTTCAAGGCTTTGGATATCTTTTTATATCCTTTTCCATCTTTATAAAGTTCCATTACCTTGTTACGCAGGTCTTTTGACAGTTCTTTTCTGCTCCCCATGGCTCAGTATCTAGCCTGCTCAGTGCATCCACGTGAAAGCTAACAAACTCATTGACTATTTATACACAGACACTAATTGCAATTTAAAAACCACAGATGTGGGAAATTAACCTTTAATTGCCATTTAAACCTGTGTGTGTCACCTTGTGTGTCTGTAACAAGGCCAAACATTCAAGGGTTTGTAAACTTTTGATCAGGGCCATTTGGGTGATTTCTGTTATCATTATGATTTAAAAAGGAGCCAAACAACTATGTGATAATAAATGGCTTCATATAATTGCTATTCTTAAATAAAAATGCATGATCAGTCATATTTTCAAAATTAATGCCAAAATTGCAAACTTCTGAGCACAACTGTATATATATATATATATATATATTAATAGATATTAATATAGAGATTCTTATAGAGAAATTGTTCAGACCTACAGTGGTTTAAAACATGGTTATAGCTCAGCTTCCATTACCCAAAGTTATATGAATGGAAATGGTCTCTTTTTGTAACAGATTGAGGTGGAATGGTTAAGTACATTTGTGGGTGTGTGTCTGTGTGATATGTGATTTTAAACAGGATGAGCCATAGCAAAGGCTTCTCACAACCTGGAGTTATAATGTTGAGACAGCATGTGGAGAGAACATGTTAATCAGTCTCAGCTTATCATATACTTGCCTCCAGGGAAAAACAAAACAGCTGTCATGCATCGATATGTGGGTGTTATCTATTCCAAACTCTGCCAAGACCTAGCAGATTGCAGCTAAAAGCTCTCGCATAAACCGCACAATCACCCTTGTTGGATTATTTCTTGTGGATACAATGTAAAAATCAAAACACACATTTACCAGTTTATCTTCTTGTTTTTATTTTTCAGGGCGTTTTTTCTATCAAAGACTGGTTGAATTCATGTCAAGGTAAATGTTTCATCCATCAATATTCCTCAATTCTTTTCACAATATAATTGCTGCCCCACAAAGTGCCTTCATTGCAAGTTTAAGTTCTATGCTTTTATAATTATTATGCATGCAGCTTTTATGACATCAAACTAATTGAGAGGTTGCAAGGAATATTTGTTCTTTTAAAAATGAATTTTTCACACTGCAGGACTGAAAGAAAACTGTGAAAAATAAAAGAAATGGTTATCAGTTACAGGACCTAAAATATACACTTTCCTGTATACATTCATATCAATTTGAACCTTAAATCTTTTTTCAAGGATATGTATAGGTTTGTGGACTTGTATTTACACTGATGAGCCAAAACATTATGACCACCTGCCTAATATGCTGTTGGTCCTCCACGTGCTGCCAAAACAGCATGACCCACCAAGGCATGGACTCTACAAGACCCCTGAAGGTGTCCTGTGGTATCTGGCACCAAGACATTACCTGCAGATCCTTCAAGACCTATGAGTTACGGGGTGCAGCCGCTTTGGATCGGACTTTTTGGTTTAGTACATCCCACAGATGCTCAATTGGATTGAGATTTGGGGAACTTAGAGGCCAGGGCAACACCTTGAACTCTTCATCATGTTCCTCAAACCATTCCCGAACATTGTGTGCAGTTTGGCAGGGTGCATTATCCTGTTGAAAGAGGCCACTGCAATCAGGGAATACCATTGCCATGAAGGGGTGTAACTGGTCTGCAACGATGTTTAGGTAGGTGGCACATGTCAAATTGATGTCCACATGAATGGTCGGACCCAGCATTTCACAGCAGAACATTGCCTGAGCATCATAATCCATCCATCGGCTTGTCATCTTCCCACAGTGCATCCTGGTGCCATCACTTCACCAGGTAAACGGCACACACGTACGTGGCTGTTCACGTGATGTAAAAGAAAACGGGACCAGGCGACCTTCTTCCAATGCTCCAAGGTCCAGTTCCGACACTCGCGTGCCCATTGTAGGCACTTAAGGTGGTAGACAGGAGTCATCATGGGCACTCTGACCAGTCTGCTGCTACACAGTCCCATACGCATCAGGGTGCGTATCGGACCACTGTCAGTAGGTACTCACCACTGCTGACTGAGAGCACCCAATAAGTCTTGCCGTTTCAGAGATGCTCTGACCAAGTTGTCTGGCCATAACAATTTGGCCCTTGTCAAAGTCGCTCAGGTCTTTATTCCTGCCCATTTCTCCTGCATTCAAAATGTTGACTATGGGAACTGATTGTTCGCTTACCATCTAATCTGATATGTGGCCTTGTTAGGAGATGATCAACGTTATTCGCTTCACCTGTGAGTGGTCATAATGTTTTGGCTCATTGGTGTATATGTATTGCTGCATTAATTTGAGCTGATTCTCTTCTAACTCATTGTAATAGATCATGAAGAGCAAATATTAGGAGATTAAATCAGTGAATATTACACTGATTCAACTCACACTGTGTTACTGAGATGTTAAAGTGAGAAGCACGTCATACAGCTGTTGAGAATGTGAGCTCAGCTACACACAAACTCTTCATGCAGATGTTGCCTAAATAAAACCTTGATGGTTAGCAGTATTAGCAGTAGAACTTGGCAAAACATTACCAAATTATGGTCAAGAAGACCATGATATTTGTTTATGATATCGCAGTTCAAATCGCAATCGTAATATTTTTCAAAATAATTGCAAAATTACTTTTTGTCCAAAAAGTGCTACCCTACTCTTTGGCAATGACCTCAACCAATCCCATCTGTTAGTTAGAGGGTATTTATGTTCAGTTAATGTATTGTGTGATCCACTTGTCTCAGGTCGCAACACTTCATTTGCTTTTAGGTCACGGTTTTACTGTTCCATAACGTTATTTTTTTATTTTATTTTATTTTATCCATTCAGTAGCAGATTATGCTGCAAGACCCACATCATGTTAAGAAGCTATTCCTGAAGTTCCTGGTAGTACTACTGGGAAGATGAACAAATGATGTGAAATTTCTTTGAATTGTTTTTTAAATTTATTTGACTGACTTTGGATTTATGGAGGTCAAAGTCTATATCAAAGGTTAACCCTGTAACCACAATTTTTCAGAAGGTTTCAAGAATCAATTTGATTTAATTAAACCCTATGTAGAACTGATTATCCAGCAGGTTCAAAGACATTTTTCAATGCACACAGTGAGTGCGTTTACAAGCACACCAATACACTGATAACTGTCAAAAATCCAACAACACAAGAAAACCTTTTATATGAGATTTAAAATCACTAGATTGTTCTCTGCTTTTGATGCCAAACATAAACAGGCATGCACATAACACTTGCTCACATTGGACAAGGCGGTAAGAATGGCGGCAAAGGTGTTTACATGCAGCGCACAATCTACTTGTGTTGATTGGGTTATGCTTAAACCATTTATTTCCTTACCTCCCGATAAAGAAAATCTGTGTAAGGCGTTTACATGACCTTACACATTTTCGGCGTACGAAGTGTAATAATGTGTAAAGGTGCGGTCACACTACACTTCGCCCTCCATTCACTCCCATTCAAACGCATCTGAACATGGGAGATCGGAAATGCAAACTTGTGCGAAGAAATTTCACATTCCGTTGATAATAAAAGTTCAAGTTTAGTGAACTCTGACCTGTGAATCCAGATGATAAGACGTGTGACCTATAGAAGATCCATACGTCACACACTGACCTCTTGGCTCAATACAAAGAATACATATTTCAAAGATGCATGTTTTTATTGTTGCAGGAAAGTGAATTGATGGTATATTTTAAAATGTTTAATATATTATTTGCTATTTGTGATTTATTATTATTAAAACTAGATGCCCTCGTGCGTGAAATCTTAACCGGTCTAGCATGACCTGTAAACAAGCTTGATTGACCACTAATCTTAATATTGAAACCCCTCAATGTGGAGGTTATGGCCCTGCTGTTACCACTACATACGCCTCCCTTTAAGGGAATAAATAATGCAGATATATAATATCTCATCTCTGGAGAGGGGACATCAGTGCTCGTTGTAAATGTAGCGGGTGGTCCAGTTAAGACCGATGTTGCCATGGCACCCTATTATCAGGCTGTCTTTGTCTGTGGAAGATGAAACATTAGTGTAGTGCCTGAACTGACCTGTGCTTATTTTAATCTACTTAAGATTCATTTACAAATAAGTAACTGATTATTCCAGCCTTTAATATCATTTGGCAATGCCTTAATTTTATTTTTACGTTTTTTTTTTTTTTTTGGTCCAGACTTGTATGTGCAGTACTAATCACATTTGAACATATAGATATGCTTACAGATGGTTCTTAGGGTTAGTTCACCCAAAAATGAAAATTCTGTAATTTACTCACCCTCATGTAAGGTGTCACATTCTGTCATTCTGCCCCAACATCTCCTTTTGTGTTCTACGGAAGAAAGACTGTGTTTGGATTGACATGAGTGTGAATAAATGATGGCAGTATTTTGGGTGAACTATTACCTATTAACTACTACCTTGATGTTCTGCATCCATCTAGTGGAGACATGATGTTTTTGTAGCTTCCTCTGTGTTGTGTTATTCACATTTAGTCATATCTCCACAACAGTGGCCCAATGAGAGCTTACATCCTGGCTAGGGAAGATGCTATCGCCTACTGGAGAGGGATGATGGGCCCCACAAAAGTGTTTAGAGCACATTTCACGTCACCAAACACCCTCCGTGGCCAGTATGGGCTCACTGATACCAGAAACACCACCCATGGTTCAGGTACAACAATGATCTCTGTTAATGTCGATTATTCAGATCTGGCTAAACAGACTAGGACAACTAAATTATTAAATAGTTGGAATAAATGTTTGGAATTCTCTACCAAAGGCCTTATGAATGCTCATTTAGTGTTTTAGAATATTTTTAGCATATATTCACAAACTCGCAAAGAATTTTAACAACCTAATCACACACTTTATGCATCATGTTTAAATGAAATAAACACATAAATAAGCTTTTGAAAGGTCAGTGTTTATTAGTGTAAACAGATTGCAATATATCAATAGGAGACTATTTTTATGTAGAAGTAAATATAATTTCAGATTTTTTTGTTATACTAATATTTGTACTTAAGAAATGCTGATTAATGACTAGGGGGCAGTTCACACCAAATATTTTCAATTTTTTCCCTGTGTAAGCATGAGCTAGATGGACAACTTTGACCGTTGTGCCACCTCTCACGTTTTTTAGACACCGTTTGTAGTTAAAAATAGAACTGATAAAAACATCTCGAGACAACTGCATTCTGCTGTATTCGTGGCACTGCGTCTAGCTTTTTTAGTGTAAGGACACATTCAGTCTGAACAGCCCCTAACTAGGTTATTTTCATTTCTGTCCCTCTATACTCTTAATTATGAAAATTCTAAATGTATCTTTAAGTCTTACATTTTTTTAAATGCCCATGCACTCTCTTTAATACTCTCTCTTACAGATTCCATTGAGTCAGCCAAGAGAGAGATTACGTTTTTCTTCCCAGAATTCGCTGCTGATGAGTGGATGGAGAGGGAGGAGCCAGGCTTTAGGTTAGGACTTATTGAATATAATGAGCAGAGCAAAATTCATACTCTACGAGAAACAAGATGAACAAACCTGCAGTGATTTATGGGCTGGTGGATCCTTAGATATCAATGCTACATTAACATGACTCACACTTTCACCAGTTTTCTGCATGTTAATTATTTGGGTTTGTTACTCTCTTGTGAGAGCATACACATGACTATCAAACGTCAACACTGCCCCTTTGCCAATAAATACAGTTATATTTATTAGTATGTGTTTCATTTGTATGTATTACAAATAAATATGCTCTAGCTTTGCAGGAGACGTTAATAAATGTTTTTTTCCTCTACATATTTCAGGCACATTCTTTTGTGACTGGAGTAATATAGAAAAGGAGGGGCCAGACTCTGACAAACAGCCTCAATAAATATTTAATAATTCTGAATTAAACAGCATTTTTCCAGTCAGTAAAGCAGTGATGTTTGGTGACAATAGTATTGGAATAACACAACAGAGCTTCCTATACTTATATGCTACTTTGCGGAAACTGTAATTAGGTTTTGAACAGATGTTTTCCCTGTTGTCACAATAATCATTTTGGCATACCACTCCCAATCATCTCCCTCTAAGATGATCAGACACAGTTGTTTTAAAGTTAAAAAATAATGTCAACTTGCTGTACTTAGTGTAAGTTTTTGAAGCACTTGTATCCCACAATAAAAAGAAAAACAAATAACTGTTGCAAGGCAACTGTAGTGTGGGAATAAGATTAGTGTAAGGGATGTACAAAAGAGCCCTGTTTTTAATACAATATCACAATGTTTAGAAGGCAAAATAAAATAAATCAAGCATTAAATCAACTTAAATCAACCTGTTTTTTTAAGGGGGTAAACACTTTTTACCCCCTTAAATATTTATTTAAGGTATTTCTTCAAAGTATTTAAATATATTTGTTACAATTTACACCAGATCAATGAATAGGCCTTCAGGTGTCCACCTCCTGATTGTCCATCCCGATCTATCCTGTGCTTTGAGTGTCTGTACTGTAGGTTCATTTACTAAGATTTGTTTTGTAGATGAAAAATACAAATAAAAAATGAAACAAACAACATTACAACAAAGACATTTTAGATGAAAGTGGTACATAAAAATAGATATTATTTAAACAATCTAATGTCTCCTGTAATTTACGGATGAAGCAGATAATGCATTGACCCTTGAAACCGTTAATCACAGCACTGTTGTACTTCATTCAGGTCATCCCTGATTTTTACTTCTTTGGTCTGTGACATCTTAACCAAAGCTTTTAAGAAATCCAAGATACAATCTTTTTCTGGCAAACAAACAGTTTTCATGAGATCTTGTGTAACCATCTTATTGTGGCACTGAGTCAACCGCTGCATCCATCAGAGCCTCCATTGGTTTCATGACCTCATAGGTGGTTTGGGAGGTCTCCTTGATCTTACCACTCTTAGTATCCACCTGCCGGATACTTTGAGTCACAGTGATGGTCACCTGCTTGGTGGACATCCTGTTGTCCTGCCATTTGGTCTAATGAAGAAGACATTGAATGATTTGGATATGATCAAACATAATTGTTGCCAAATTGTTTTTACATCTTATTAAAGAAATAGTTCAACCAAAAATAAAAATTCTGTCATCATTTACTCATGCTCATATTGTCCATAACATTGTTTCATTGTGATTTAAAAAACAAAAAACAAATTCTGTTTAAAGCTGAATTGTGTAATTTCTGCTCCACCGAACAGAATTGCAAAAATAAACTTTTGTTTTCAAACAGTTTTCTGAATGTGTAATCCCCATCTGCTGTTGATCGAACAAACAGATAGCCCTGCCCCCAACTACTGCCAATGGTTGAGACAATGTAATTGTGTCAGTATGGAAGTAGTCTCGCGTTGCCACACCATTGACTAAAACGGCAATTGAAGCTGCTGGATCTATAGCAGCTTCAATTGGCCAAGAGCTGCCTAGTTAGTCAAGAAAAGCCCTCTAACTGACATGTAAAGCAATAAATCACAATTGGTTTAGTCAACACGTGCCACTTAGGGGTGGGGTTATCAGAGATATCTTATTCCATAATAACAGACCTTCATGGGGAAAGATATAATTGATATAATGGTGTGCAAGTCTCTGCAAGCGATTGCAACAGAAAAATAGCGGAAAATATATAGAGAGTCTAAGTACAGAAAACCTCATCACAGAGAATTTTACAGACATAACTAAGTAAACAAAGCCAAATATGCAGCTCTGCTCATGGATATTTGCTTTACTTTCTGCTCCGTACCTTAAACAAAAAATGATTTAAAGATATTCAGAGTTATGTCACTAACCTGGCAAACTTGGACAAATACGGTGATATTTCGCCCTGAAATAAGCACTCACTCTATCAATGCGGAACATTGTGAACACATTTGTTTCCAGGCGGATTGATAAAATGTCCTGTGTGTTTCTACTCACGAAAGTCCATCAAACCAGCCAATCAGATTTGCACTGAGTGGTTCAAGAAGCATTTTCCAGTTTTGTGTGCTAAGTGCATCAGACGGTTAGTGCACAGACTGTGCGCAGTCCTTGGGCGTGCCGTCTGAAGCTGAGACTAGTATGGATGGGTCGCTCAAAACAAACAGAGGAATTTTTAAAGTGCCACAAAGACACAGTGTTTACAGTTTTTGAGAAAATGTACCTACAAGTGGCTTACCTACAGTTGTCTCGTGAATAAGATAAAGTACTTTAACACAGAAAAAATAACACTTCAGCTTTAAATGACAAAATATACAGCATATTTCATTTAGATGACAGTGGCTTGTTCAGATATACTGTGTGCACCAAATAAAACCAATACATTTTATTAAAGACTCTTACTATTTCTTCAGTTCGCAACACACTTCTCCTCTGCACTGTGGTACCAAAAGTGGACAACACCTGCTCTTGGGATGAGAGTATTGCTGGTGTGGTTCCAGATGTAACGTCATTCAGGCCCATCTCAGACATGGCAGAACACACTTTCAGATATGCCTGAGCTGGAGATGGCAGGCCATCATCAAAGAGATCTTCAAGAGTGAGAAAGAGAATTTGTTAATTATCTAAGAAATGTATGTAATGGTGATCATTTCATACATACTCCACATTTAAATGGCTGGGATTACATAAAACCACTAGTTACATTTAAAGAAAAACCTTACTATTGACATCAACACACTAACTGTGCATCTTGCTAACAGGGTCGGAAATCTTGAAACAAATCATGTGCTGTGAAATAACTCTACTATTCTTGTCTATCTGTGTAGATAATCTGCTATCAATTTAACATAATATTATCATTTAGGCCTACTCGGTGAGCTGCCTTGCCCCAAGTGTAACAATTCTCCATGAAGAGATAAGGAGCACTTATTCTGTTCAGCCTTGCTCATATTATTGTACTAAAGTATGGAAGGGATTTAACCATCTCCATGACAACAAGAGGCCTACTGAAAAGAACTGCTCACCGACAGCACAACAGCTCACAACACTTCTGTCTTCTTCTAGGAAGGTAAATATCCTTTTGACAGGCTTTGGGGGTTAAACTGGGATTCGAGGACTAACGCCAAATGAGGTGATATTTAAATAAATAGGTGCGAAGACAAAGGACTGATTTGTGTCATTTCAAAGGCTTTTAAAAACTGGAAATCTCCATTCTCACCGGGGTTGGTAGTTTTCTGTGATGGAAAGCCCACCTCGGAAGAGTTTTCTGAGGAAATGCTCTGGATGGAGGACAGAGGTATGTCAGTATCTGTGCTGGTCAGCCAAGTGGACTCTGTCTCCTTGGTCCAGCTCTCCATGTATCTTGGCTCCAACACATCTGTCCTAGAGCCGCCACAACCCATGATTTCAATGCCAAACCCAAATCTACACAGCCTTGGATTCCAGGTCCATTAGGACACCTCCCAATTGGCGAAAGAAAACGTCCGTTTTCTAGCAGTTGACTAAATGTTTTTCTTATATCATGTTACATCTTCTTTCTAGCCATACATGCTATCACTATTTCGTATCAACAGGTCATATCTTAAAATCATTTCGTAGTCATGTTAAGGATTTGTAGGCTTCCAGTGGTCAAGTGTCAGATCATTTAAACATGGAGATTGAATCTGGGACCGATTCTGTGGAAGAGACATAATACAATACTTGTCAATTGAAACGGTCCTGAGGATGCTTATACTTACTGGGACTTATTAAGTAGCCTAGCAATTAAATGATTTTTGTCTCTTAATGCTGTTACATTATTGTTACATTATTGGCATAAAACCACTTAAGAATCAAACATATTGTTCATAAACGAAATGGATGGTGGAATAATGGCTGATCCGTTTTTAATTTTAATTTCTCTCGGATAGAGACATCTAAATCCACACGTGACGCAAACAATTAGAGTTTAAGATAAGGTGCCTACAGATTATACTTACAATTGATTCTTACCTCAAGTTATGTACAATAAACTGTTAATCCTTACATTCAATCGTGATTTAATCGAGTGATACAGCTCGACGTAAGGATTTGTAGCGTTAATTCAATGCATCTCGTGCGATATTTACAGTGTCAGTGAGCGGACGCTGTTCATATTCAGCTATTGAGGAATGATAATATAATGTACAGACACATTCATTACGCTAATGTACAGTTAGAGCAATAAGTTCAGTCATTCAAAAAAGGCTAATGGCATTTTACGCGATAAAGAATTGACGTTAAATGATGGAAAAAGAGTCGAGCAGATTTCTGAATGTAGCGTGAATATAGCATGTCTCGCACTCACCATTATCCTGCTTTTTTGAAGACATCATTTCCAAGATTCGCAGAGGAGCTGTACAGCGACGAGAAAACCAAACATTGAGTGACGACACTCCCTCATCATCCGTTCTCATTGTCTCTGTCTTTTTTCTATCCCGTTCTATCTCTTGAATGATGATGACAGGTGCAGCAATCTAAACACCCATGTGCGTAATACGTTGTGCACTATTTTCGGATCCGTTTTTCTTTTCGGATCTCGACTAATTGCCTTCTAAATGCACTTGATGCATGATAAAAAAAGACCTTTCTTTGTTAACCTGAGCAATCCCTAAAACCGGCAACCTGCACCACAAGATCCATACTCTTCAGTTTCTTATTGGGGGGTATGAGAGAGTTTCTCACCCAATTTTTCATCATTTATCATAGTTGGGCCTGTTTTGGTTCTGACTTGGTTAAAATTGTCTGTGCTTGTTAAGTCAGCCTGACCTAAAACCAACATGGCCGCCCGTGGTGCAGGACATGCCAACTTTGTGATAATTAATTATATGTTAATCTTACTTTTCTTCAGTAAAAAACAAACAAACAATAAAACTGCTAATATTAATTGCGAACATTTTCTTAAGATTCGGAAGTCATATGTTCTTCATGCTTTTATTTAGCACATTTTGAAGTGTGCATATCCTCTTGTTGGCAGATTAAGGGAAGAAAAAGGTTAATCCACAATATTACACATACATATTTATTACACTTACACATGTCATACATGTAACCTTAAAGCTAAACTTTAACCTTATGAAGACAAGGTCAGGGGTCCTGGGTAGCTCAGTGAGTAAAGCCACTGACTAACACCCCTGGAGTCGTGAGTTCAAATCCAGAGCATGCTGAGTGACTCCAGCCAGGTCTTCGGCCTGGTGGCTAGGGAAGGTAGAGTCACAAGGGGTAACCTCCTTGTGGTCACTATAATGTGATTCTCACTTTCGGTGGAGGATGTGGTGATTTATGTGTGGATGCCACAGAGAATAATGTAAAGCCTCAACACACACTATGTTTCCACCATAATGCACTCAGAAAGTGCTAAAATGTGTGGATTAACAGGAATGCAACTGAGATTCATCCTCCACCACCCAGATTGAGGTGAGTCACTATGCCACCATGAGGACCTAGAGCACATTGGGAATTGTGCATGTCAAATTGGGGAGAAAAAAAGAAACAAAAAAAAAAAAAGAAGGCAACAGCAGTAAAGTGTTCATTTATTGATCACCCTAATCATTCTTTTTTTCAATCTTTTGCATTTTTCACTCTAAATCAGTATACCGCTGATATACCTAGCAACTTCATTGCTGTTGATTTTATGGTCATTAATTTATGTTCATTTTATACTCATTTTATGTTGATTTTATGATTTTATGACCAATTAATGTTCGTAATATTTCTGTTGTTTTATGCACTTAAAATTATCTTGATATCTCAGTGTTTTTAATTATAAACTCTGGCCATGCACTGTCATTGCTATTAGATTTAATTTTCATTCATGTAATGTTTAATGCTCTTTTTAAAAATGTATTTTTGTTTGTAATAAATAATGGAATACATTTTTTTTTCTTATTATACTTTTACATTAAAAGTATACAAGGTTATCCTACTCAAATGCATGTGACATCAAATAAAATAGAATTAGTTTGAAAGTAATCCAAAAGTAATCAGATTATATTACCCTAAAGATTAGATTAGATTACTGATTGCATTTTTTCATCATGGAATTTGTAATCAGTTGGTGTGGCTATCATTATGAGGACTCTCCATAGACATAATGATTTTTATACTGTACGAACTATAGATTCTATCCCCTAACTCTACCCCTAAACCTAACCCTCACAAAAAACATTCTGCATTTTTACATTTTCAATAAAACATAATTTAGTATGTTTTTTAAGCGATTTGAATTATGGGGACACTAGAAATGTCCTCATAAACCACATTTATAGCATAATACCCTTGTAATTACCAGTTTGTATCCTAAAAATGTTTTCCTCGTAAACCACCCAAATGTTATGTTTTAAAATAAGGGGTAGTCAGAAACTCATAATTTTTTGTATCAAATATAAAGAAATATTGATGACCTTTACTTTTTTGTACCTTAATAGGGCAACGTATCCTGGGAGATCCAACTCATAAAATCCAAAATATATAAAAAATATCAAAAATTCATTTGGATATGTTTTACTTAAGTCCAAATGATATAAAAAGTGACATGAAAACTTTTTTTGCCAATCATTTTCCACTCTTGCCTGTTTTAGGGTTAATGTCATAGATATGTGATGTTCCTTTCCTACTGAGGAGACTGAAGACATTATATCATTGTGAATTTGTAACTGAACTCACGATAATACTAGCTTAACGAAGCATTCTGTAAAATACAGTAAACAGCTGTTTGCATTGGCTGTTACTGTACAGCAAGGTGATTCCTTAAATTTGGCTGAAAATGTGCTCTAAATTTGATTTTGATTTATGACAGATCTTATGATAGGTAAGACTAATGTGCAATATTTCTTCAACTATCCATAACCATCCTCACTTGGCTTTGGTAGCATGATGGTAGCCTACAGCTTAGGTCCAATTAGATTGCTTATACTAATATGCCCAATCTCTCAAAATCGCAAAATATGAGAAAGCTAAATTAAACTTTTAAAGGGATAGTTCACCCAAAAATGAAAATTCTCTCATCATTTACTAACCCTCATGCCATCCCAGATGTAAATGACTTTATTTCTTTTGCAGAACAAAAACAACGATTTTTAGAAGAATATCTCAGCTCTATTGTTCCTTGCAATTTAAAAAGAAGAAAGAAATATGTAAATGATGAGAGAATGTTAATTTTTTGGGCGAACTATCCCTTTAAGCCATTAAATATTTTAGCCATCAAATACCATTATTTATAAAATCAAATTCGAAATACAACAAAAAACAAATGGCTGGATGAAGTTTCTACTTCTATGTAAATTGCTATAGTAGCCTACTTTAAAGGGAAAGTGGTTCAAGGACTGCAGCCAGAATCAAAGGAGCTGCGATCCTCAAAGCCTTTGTCAAAAGTATGTCATGTGCTGCAGATGACATTTTCAGGCATGCTTCATGTAATCTTTCTGTATGTGAGAGCACTTTAGAAAATGTGTCATCAAAAGGTGAACACCAAAAGGACAGAAAACCCTTTATTACAATGCACCAGTGAGTTCATCCACAGATTAATTTAAGTAATGTGCACTCTCTGTTCATTATGCCCATCCTGAGAATTCATTTCAACTTGAATTTGTGTCTTTGTCAGTTACATCATCAATGACCAACTGAGCAAAGCACAATAGTTAATATAGTGACAAGTTATTGTTCTCTGGAGAATTTGGCTGAAATCGTTACATTGAGAGATTCTGGACAGAATCAAATGTCGAAATTAGCCCAGAAATTTGCAGACCCAACATGAGTGATCTGACATGATAAATGGAATCTTATACAGTATGCACTGACACTTCATTCTTACTTACCAAGCAATATCTGCCAAAGTTGCTAGAGGAACAAAGGAACATGGTCCCTGTTTCTCTGTGATCATGCATAGGCTCTTATTTATCATAAACCCCTTTAGAATATAGCCCGTGGCAAAAGTGTGGAAGAGGGATATGTCCACAGAGAGAATAAAGAAAATGGCCAATATGTGTCAGAGACAGAAATTAAAGTTGAAGTATGTAACCTTTTCATTGTTAAAATACTTTCTTCTATCCCAGCTAATTATACAGAGACAACTATCAATAAGCAATTAATAGGTTAATTTTCTTGAAAACTATTAACACTGTCTCTGTGGTGCCCCCAGATAATTCATCTGGGTTTTGAAAATCTGTTTTATATATTGATCTATTATTAAATATGTATGTATTATATACATATATTTTATATTTTATAGTCCAATGGAAAATACTAAAATCAGCTCTGAAAACAATGAAATTGAAGGAAATACACTTCACATTAAGAGTATAATATATTGTAACATAGAGATTGGCCAATAATTTCAAATGTATTTCAGCATATTGTTTATTGTGAAATATCTTGTGCATTATTTACAGCTACTTTTGTATTTGATGTTGATTTTATAGTTCACAGTCACAATTGTTTAGACTTAGAATTTATTTCTATTAATTCAGTCAAATGAAGTATTTTACACAAATCAATGACATGCTTTTTTAAACATGGTTACAAAAACAAAATGCCCTCATAAAGGTATGAATGCCCATGAAAATTAGTTCCATTCAAATTCAGTGGGTTTCCACTCATTTAGACATGGCTCCAGCCTTGCCATTCACTGGTAGAATGGGTTCCTCTATTTTTATTAACAGCAGACTCTACTTGCCAAATTATCTTTAATTTGTTCATGTGCATTGCCCTGTAACTGCTTTCATTAAACTTGAAGACTCCCTCTCATAATGCCCTAAGCTCCACCGCAGTAATACAGTGCAATTTTTGTGTGCGATTTGTCGGTTCAAATGATTACAATGTTTTTTCATTCCCATTCCCATTCAAAGATCTTAAAGGTGCACTCAGTAATTTTTTCCTCATTAAAAAAGTTTTACTCCCAAAGAAATTAATAGTAATTTTGAAGCATATGTATAAAATCATGACGACTCAGATGAGATGAAGACTTCAGTCATATCAGTAACCTTATAAAAGCTGTTCACTTTCAAGTTGGTAACTTTGACACTGCGTCAGTAGCTGACACTGTGGGAGCTCCTCCCAAGGGCGGTGACTTGAAAACCTACACCATCAGCCCAATTTGATTGGATGGTGACGCATGGTGCTCCGACCTATACATAGGTCATCGCGGCCATATAAGCCGGAGCCCAGCACCACATCATCAGAATTTTCCTCTTTCAGGGTAACGTAGACATCTCTCATGCTCTGGAACCCTAAACCAACACTTCGCTGTTCTAATTTGCACCAGATCAAAGAGTGGAACTCCTTCTTCTCCCTGTGTTATCCAGCAAGAAAAGTGTATCCTTTTAACACTTCCATGTTGCAAGTTTGTTTACATTGTGTTGTTCTGACTATGTTAAACAAACCAAAAGAGCAGCATTTGCTGAAACACATCTTTTTAAAGACAATAATGTTTCGCAAGTGTTTTCCACCATGTTAGTGATATATTTCTTTGTCTGATGGGCACAGGCACTGTCTTTAAGGCTTGGGCTGAACTCACACTCAAGCAGTACTTGTGGGGTTTGATTGTGTCCACTGTGAATGCATGAAGCTCAGGACGCTGCACTCATGGCTCTCTTTCATTGAGAAAGTGAAGCCAGTCCCCCTCCTTCCTGCTTTCTTTCTGTACCTCCCGAAGGACCACACGAAGGAGGACTGTGAGAATGGGATATTGAGTAAAAGCCTTGCTTCAATTCAGTCCTTTCCTCCAACGTACCAGTGCGGGATGCACCAATTCTGAGCTCAGAAGTACAGAATCTCCTCACTAAAAATGCGATAGAGAGTGTACCGACAGGCGAAGAACAGAAAGGCTTTTACAGCTGTTATTTTCATATCACCAAAAAGAACGGTGGGTTTCGACCTATACTGGACTTTGGACCATTGATCATACAATGGAGCATTTGGGCCTCAGGGTCAATTGGAAAAGAGCATGTTGGTGCCCAGTCAGCAAGTTTTCTTCCTAGGGATGAAACTTAACTGGGTAGCCATATAGCCACATCTGACCAACATATACATTCACTCCACACTCTTACAATTGACAAGGCATTTAAACATGTGTTCAGACACGGAAAGCAGGAAGTAGGAGGCTTGGGTGGATGAAACAATACAGTTCTTACCACTCACACTCACAGCCACACACACAGGCCGCATGGCATCACCATCAGCACAATCATCTAAGGTAAAAGTCTGTAAATAGTGTATATATTTGTAAAATTCAATAAATGGGAACACAATCCAAACTTATCTATAACGACTGGACATTGGATTATGTGTGTGGGTGAAGAACACGTTTTGCACCCAAGCTGGCAGCTATAGTAGGAGATAGGACAATTAGGATAGCTGTTACTACAGCCAGCACAATGCAAAAATGCGTTTCCCCTCGTCCGCTTGCTACATCAAGTATTATGGGTATAAGGGAAGACAAGGAAACAGTAATACTACAATAGTTGTTCCAAAATGGCCCAACAGTCACTGGCATCAGGAGGTGGTAGAGCTGTTTGATGCTCAAGGTTTATGTCGCTGCTATAGCAGAATAACATTACCTGTTTAAGGGATTTGTCTGTAGGCAAACCTCTAGTCAGTCAATTCTGAGTGGTGCGAGACGACTGAGACCCTTTCACTTTGCTGCTGTCCTGGTCTGGGACTTAGCGCTGGTGTTGTACATGCTTACAGGTTCCACGTTTGAGCCACTAGAGGCGGTAAGCTTACGCATACTCTCTTTGAAGACTGTGCTGCAATTTGCTTTGGCAACAGTCAAATATGTAGGGGACCTTCAGGCCCTTTTCAGGTCAGTGACTCTTGCTTAGATCTGGCCCAGGCTTGTCAAAGGCCATTCTCAAGCCCAGGGAGGGTTATGTGCCCAAAGTGCTGGCAACCCCCTTTAGGGCCAGGTTGTTACCCTGCAGGCTGCATTCTCTCCTTCCTTTGAGTTGGATAAGACAAAGACACAACACATGCTTTGCCCTGTGAGATGGTTACGCATGTACGTTGACCAAACGATTCAGTTCAGGGTGTCTGAACAACTCTTTGTTTGCTTTTAATGCCGTTAAAAGAATTTGTCTCCAAGAAAAGAATTTCCCTCTGGGTCGCTTACGATTCGCAAGGCACACAACGTCCCATAGGTATTAAAGCTCATTCCACCAGGAGTATGGCCTCCTCCTGAGCATGGGAAAAGGGTGTGTCACTGGAAGACATATGATGGCTGCAGGTTGGGCTTCCCTAACACCTTTTCCAGGTTTTATAACCTGCATGCATCTTCCCACTCTTCCCAGATTTTCACTGAAGAAGAGGGTTGATTATCGAATGACTACTGACCATTTGGTTAGTGTCGTTGTATTGGGTGTTGAATCAAAGAATGTGTAAAAGTCTCTCTATTCCTACTAAGGTGGATGAGAGCATAAAAACAATGTTTTACTACCCCATTGACTAGTGTCATTGTACCAAATCCCTTGGCCAGGCAACTGCCCTGCTTTCCAAAAATACTTCTCACTAAGTGAGAACATGTATTGAGACTTTACCACTACCTGGTATGGCTAATGTCTCTGTCTTGGCATCAAGCTGTATGGTCTGTTGTTCCTTAACTTTCCTTCCTATATTTTCAATACAAAGGGGTGTTTGTAGCAATGCCTTTTACTACCCTGTTGGCCAATAGCACAGTGTTATGGTATATGGCTCACATAGCTTCAGCTAGTGATGCAGCATCAAAGGTGCTGACTTGAAAGGAAATGTCTCGGTTACTGATGTAACCGTGGTTCCCTGAAAGGAGGGAACGAGATGCTGCTTAGCTGTGCTGCACTACTGATTTCTCACTGTTAAGGGACCGAAAGATGCACTTTCCTCCCTTCAGTTGGAAAATCCTAATGGTGTGGCACTGGGCTCCAGTTTATATGTCCATGATGCATGCATAGGGCATAGTGATGGTATGGGGTTTCAAGGACACCGCCCCTGAGAGGAGCTCCCACAGCATCAGCTACTGACGCAGCATCTTGTTTCCTCCTTTCAGGGAACCAAGGTAACATCAGTAGCCGAGACATATTATTATACATGGAGAGGGTCCAATGACCAGTCAAATACTACTTGCTTAATCTCAGTAACCGCACTGATATTGGACACTTTCACTCATGGATTAAATTAATCATGGCTGACTGTGAATTGTGTATTTCTACAATGGCATAAATAACTAAAATATATTGTTTTTGAATGATGCTGCATCCATGCTTCTAGGTGTCTAAGTCTACGATGACATTTTCAAAAATGACTAAGTGCACCTTCAAGGCTGTTAAACTTAAAGTTGCCATGGTTCTACATTTAAGTCTATGTTAATGGAACCCCTGCTAAGCAGACCAGCATTCATTATTATTGAGCTAATGAAAAGAGAGAAAAGAGTTCAGTAGATAATGGTTATTAGTGTTTGAGTGTGTATCGTGTTTGCACTTTGATATGATTTGTTATAGTGTGTATAAAACAATTTCAAATACGAGTTTGACTATATATATGAGACTGATGGGCTTTCTAAGAGCAAGTTTAAAGTAGAAACCTACAGGATTAAAGTGTCTGATAAACATTTTAGAAGCTGCAGTATTGTAGTCTATATGTGTATATCAGCTCTTCGATTAGCATGTTTCCCCATGCCGAAAGAAACAAATGCCTGTATTTGCTTGAACACTGTGAACTAGATGCATCATAACAATGAATAATAAATGGCAATAAGGAAATTGGTTAAACACTGTAACATTCAACACTTAAAGAGGCCATAAAAAGCTGACAGCAAGCAATTTAATTGGGTTTTAATTTCACCGCACAGACAGTAAAACAGTAAGTGAACATACCAGTTAGTCCTTTAAAGGGGTAGCTTGCCCAAAAATAAAAATTCTGTCATTTACTTAGCCTTGTATCGTTCCAAACCTGTATGACTTTCTTTCTTCTGCAGAACACCAAAGGAGAAGTTTTGCAGGATGTATGAGCTGTTCTCTTCCATACAATGAAAGTGGATGGCGACCATGGGCTGTCAGTTTCCAAAAATGACAAAACAGCACCATAAAATCATTAAAAAAAAACTATTCCATATGACTTGTGCATTATTCAGGTCTCATGAACCCATATGATAGCTTTGTGTAGGAAAATACTTAAGTTTAAGCCATATTCCTTAAAAATCTTGTATGATGGTCACTATTCACTTTCATTGTATGGAAAAGAGCAGCTTGAACATTCAGTCAGATGGGTTTTGAAAGATATGAGTGTGAATGAAAGATGACAGAATTTTCATTTGTTATGATGTTACATTCTTTTCACCAGATGGGGGCAGTGCAGGCATTGTTTTGAGAAGGTCAGAATATTTTTTGTTCTCTAGCTTTGACAACAATATAATAATAGTATGCAGGAATAATTACTAGTAGTCCCAGGAACTTCTTTTGTTGCAAAGTATATTAGTTCCAGAAAATCACTATTCAAACTTACCTTTAAAACTCATATCAACAACCCACACACTTGCCCTATTGTATTTTATTCCTGACTTTTTGTTTTGCATTGTTTTATGTTTGTTGAAATCCCTCCAAATACAGCCCCTTCTTTTCAAAGCACATTCAGTGTGCTCAGTGCAATAATGCATATGACTTTGGAATGCATGAAAGGAAACATTTAGCTAAAGTAAAAAGAAGAACGCCATGCCAGTGGTACATTTTAAATCTCTTTTCTGTATCATTTGGCCAGAAATGTATTACTGACAATGACTTTTACCTTCTTTATATGCTGTGAGAGAAACTTTATTTACCCGTTCTGTATTTTGCTTTGTCAAGGTGACGGGATCCTTTTCTTTTTTGTCAGCTAAGATTCCCATCAAGACTGTTCTTGCTTCTCCTGGCAGAGACACCCTCCTCTGCTCTTCTGATCCCACAATTTTTCACTCAGTCGAGCCAAGCCCAGTCCACACAGCTCTGGAAGCTAAATCCACATCATCCATCATAGCCAGACCTGATGCAGTCGGCGCACACACATATACAGTATAGGATATATGAGGAGGAACCAAACCATATAATCCCATGGAACTAGAACAGGATAAAACGTGAATCTTACTTAATTACAGAAAACAATAATGTGCATATGCCATTCGATTTTTAATGAAACAGTCTACTTGTCAGATTTTTTTTATTTTATCTGGGGGGGGCGAGCATATGTACATTGCCCTAAAAAGTATTTGGACACAGTTCACTCAAAAATGAAAATTCTCTCATCATTTACTCACCCTTATGCCATCCCGGAAGTGTATGACGTTCTTTCTTTAGCAGACCACAAATAAAGATTTTTAGAGGAATATACAGTGCTGTGAAAAAGTTATTTCTTATTTCTTCTATTTTCGTGTATTTTTCATACTAAATTGTTTTAGATCTTCAAACGAGATATAACAAAACAAACGCAACCTTAGTAAACACAAAATACAAAACAATATTTTTTTTATTGAAGCAAAAAAGTTATCCAACACCTATATCACCCATGTGAAAAACTAACTGCCCCCTTTAACTTAATAGCTGGTTGTGCCACCTTTAGCAGCAACAACTGCAACCAAACGCTTCTGATAACTGGAGATCAATTTTCACAGTGCTGTGATGGAATTTTGGCCCACTCTTCTTTGCAGAACTGCTTTAGTTCAGCCACATTGGAGGGTTTTCGAGTATGAACTGCCTGTTTAAGGTCCTGCCACAGCATCTGAATCAGGTTCAAGTCAGAACTTTGACTAGGCCACTCCAAAATTTTATTTTTGATCGTTGTCTTGCTGCATAATCCAGATGCGCTTGAGCTTCAACTCATGGAGTGATGACCGGATGTTCTCCTTTCAGGATTTTCTGGTAGAGAGCAGAATTCATGTTTCCCTCAATTATTGCAAGTTTCCCTGGCCCTGAAGCAGCAAAGCATCCCCACACCATCACCACAACCACCACCACAATTTGACTGTAGGCATTATGTTCTTTTTGTGGAATTCTGTGTTTGATTTACGCCAGATGTAACGGGACCCCTGTCTTCCAAACAGTTCCACTTTGAACTCATCAGTCCACAGAACATTCTCCCAAAAGGTTTGAGGATCATCAAGGTGTGTTTTGGCAAAATACAGACAAGCCTTTATGGTCTTCTGGGTTAGCAGTTAGCAGTTTTCGCCTCGCCACTCTTCCATGGATGGCATTTTTGGCCAGTGTCTTTCTGATAGTGGAGTCATGAACAGTGACCTTTATTGACGTGAGAGAGGCCTGCAGTTCCTTGGATGCTGTCCTTGGCTTTTTTGTGACTTCCTGGATGAGTCGTCACAATGCTCTTGGAGGAATTTTGGAAGGTTGGCCACTTCTGGGAAGATTCACTACTGTGCCAAGTGTTCTCCATTTGGAGATAATGGCTCTCACTGTGGTTCTTTGGAGTCCCAGAGCCTTTGAAATAGCTTTGTAACCCTTCCCAGAGTGATGTATTTCAATCACCTTTTTCCTCATAATTTCTGGAATTTCTTTCGACCTTGGCATAGTGTGCTTCTGGGTGAGACATTTTAGCTAACTTCATGCTGCTGAAAAAGTTCTATTAAGGTGTTGATTTGATTGAACAGGGCTGGCAGTAATCAGGCCTGGGTGTGTCTAGTCCAGCTGAACCCCATTATTAATGCAGTTTCATAGATTTAGGGATTTAGTAACTAAGGGGGCAAATACTTTTTCACACAGGCACAGTTGGTATTGGATAACTTTTTTGCTTCAATAAATAGCATTTAAAACATTGAAAAACTGTATTTTGTGTTTACTCAGATTGCCTTTGTTTTATTTGAGATTTTATTTGAATTTTTGAAACAATTTAGTATGAGATATACACAAAAACTGAAGAAACCAGGGCACCTTTTCACAGCACTGTATCAGCTCTGTAGGTCCATACAATGCAAGTGAATGGGTGCCAAAAGTTTGAAGTTCCAAAATTCACATAGGTCAGCATAAAAGTAATCCATATGACTCCAGTGGTTAAATCAATGTCTTAGGAAGCAATTTGATAGGTGTGAGTGAGAAACTGATCAATATTGTAGTCCATTTTTACTATAAATTCTCCTCCCTGCTCAGTCAATCTCCACTTTAACTTTCACATTCTTCTTCTTGTGTTTTTGGTGATTTACCTTCTTCATGCATATGCCCCCTACTGGGCAGGGAGAAGAATTTCTAGTGAAAAATTGACTTAAATATTGGTATGTTTCTCGCCCACAGCTATCATAGCAGATATGGATTTAACACCTGGAGTCTTATGGATTACTTTGATGCTGCCTTTATATGCTTTTTGGAGTGTCAACATTTTGGCACCCATTCATTTACATTGTATGGACCTACAGAGTTTAAATATTCCTCTAAAAATCTGGCGTGGATGTATGAAGTTAGTTCATTACAAGTTCACACAGAGTAAGTTGTGGTTACTAGCAGAGTAACCACAGGAGTTCATCAAATTCGTCTTTTTGTAAAAAAATGTGTTGCATGAAAAGTGTGTTTGTGCTATATTGCTACATTTTATTTCATTTTGTTTTATTTTATTTAATAATGAAGACACACACACACACACACACACACACACACACACACACACACACACACACATATATATATATATATATATATATATATATACAGTATATATATTTCAGGCCATTGTATGTGAAAGGAAAGCTTGAGTTAAAATAAATAAATAAATTAGACTGAATGGCAATTTGTACATTTTTGCAAATGTAAATTAGAATCCTCTATAGCATCAGTCAGCTGTGGTTATATTTCAGTGAGTACAGAATCCTTAACTGGGGAAGAAGAATCAATAGAATTCATTAAACCTTGATGACCATCATTGATGGAACTTTCGCCTGCTTCTTTTTACTACAGTAAATTAAATATGAAAAGCTTATTTAAAAAATGCTGACCCCTGTGCTGACTAAAGGATCTGAGTAAAAAGGCTTGGCACGTTTAACTTAAAGAGCTAATACAAATTAGCATAATAAAAGCTTACATATTGGCAGATTATTTTTTATGAGCTGGAAGCGACCCATGGATGTCAAATAGCCAGCTGGGCCTTTTTGATATTTCTGGGATGTTCTATTTTGTCCTGATTTTTTCTTCTTCTTCTTCTTCTTTTTTTTTTTTTTTAACAGGCATCAACTTGTTTTTGCACTCTCTGCTTTTTGTGGCTTTATTCTGGATCACAATATCCACAGTGATTGGTTCAGAGTTCAAGAATGTTCCAGATTATCAATAGTTTTAGCTTCTTAAGCAAGGATGAAAATCATATCAAGTCATTTATATTTATATAGCATTTTTCACAACACACATTGTTTCAAAGCAGCTTTACAGAAAATTATGCTATAATAGAAAATTATGATGTAATGTCTGAAGGAAAAATTAAAGTCTGCATTCACTGCATTTATTTTAGGAAACAAAGCTTTAATAAACAAAAGGCCAAACAAAAAGCATTTTTCCAATATGAATGTTTTGAGCATTGCATATTGTTTAGTAGTTTACATACTAAATAAGTTTGTTTCAGCTTTGTAGTTCATCCTTGGCAATGATAATGTCGGTTTGGCTGCTTTCCCTTACAAAAATTGAGAGTTCATGGCAAATTTTCTGCAAACTTGACACAAATTGGCCACTGATTATTTTACATGCAAATGAGCTTTGTGGCAAACTGTCCACTGTTCTCAAAAGTTTGCTGCAGGTTCACCACTACCGGTGAAGAGCTGCAAACTTCTGGCAAACATCTGCGGCGAATCACAAGTTCATTTGCATGTGAAAATTTCAAATTTCAAAATTTCACATTTGTGGCAAGTTTGCAGCTAGCTTGCCAGAACTCTAGATTTTTTGTTAGGGTTGTACTTTAGTTTCCCCATACAAGAAGCATATAATGCTCAGATACCCTGAGTTGCAAAGCTCAAATGACATGTTATGTCCTATTTAGTGTAGTTTAATTAATGTACACTAATGGTGCTTTTCAGAGAACTTGGAACTCAAAAGTTTCTCACCTCCTACTTGAAAATAATGTCTGGAATGCCACTCAAAGTTGATCAACCCCGGCCTTAGTGAAAAGCGTTATTTTATGTAATTTCCAAGATAGCGGCAACCAAAGAGCATAATGTGGAGCTGGGTTTTGTGAAACGTAAAAACAAACTTTTAAGTGTTTTCACAGCATGAAATGTGTGAACATGCCTACGTTTTCACCTATTTTGCTCGTTAGCTACTTTATAGCAAGCTAGCTAGAATCTGGAAGATTGTGCATGCCAAGTAAATTTGACGTGTACATGTTACCGTGACGTGATTCATGAAGTGCATTGACATCGAAAGTGGGAAATTCAGGTATTCCTACTTCCGACTTCATCTGGAACACGGCATTAGTTATTTTTTGTTTATGTTGCGTTGGCCTTATATGTTTTGCAAAGAGCAAAATGGACGCAAGCCGTTCTTTCATGTTTGTTGAAAGGGAAAAGCAAGGTATTAGGTAGCAAGAGACAAAAATAATAATAATAATAATTAAAAAAAACACCCACATCTCACTACACGTTTTTAAATTTTTTTTTATTGTTATTATTTTCAACTCTTTTTATTATTTTATTCCTTTGGAAATGGTGCCAATAAGCTCAAAAATGGGTGAGAGCCATTCTTTCATGTTTGTTGACGTTATCAGGAATAAACTGCGTGAATTTGTGAAATTCGTTATCTTAATTTTAAGATGCATTTGGGGCGATCTGTTTAAAACCGGTTACGTGTGATTTAAAGGGAAATAAGCAAATGCATGAACATGTACAATAGGGACACAGATACGAGCAGCACGCACATTAGAAGTTCAGTTACAGGTACTACATTAAAATAACTCAGAATTCTGCTCTAAACGTCATGTTTGCAAATAATTAAGAGAAACTGTACACCATTTTTTAACGCTTTCTCATCTTTGAATTTTTTGTGCTTTATTATCATTCAGTAATACACAGACGTAATGTTTGATGTATGTCCTCATGAAATCAGAGACTCTCTCCTCGAAATCCGAACAAAAAGAGACGACCAGGTATAATAGTGATGTGTCTCGCTTGTACATTTGTGATCGGATCACCCAAAAATGCATCTTAATACCAGTATACACATGGCCTCAGTCGGGGACGAATGGTCGTGTAGTTGATACACCACAGTCCTGCATTGTGTGCACCAGCATGACAAAAAACAAGACCGTGAGTCGCAGGATGCCAACTGCAAGTTTGGCTTAGTGGGACAGTGCAAGGCACAGCATATTGACTGTCAAATCATTCATCCTTTTCTTTAGCCTCCTAGCAATTATCCAAATTCTTTTATTCTCGGTGTAGTATTCAATCAAATGCTGTTTGTGAAATCACTGAGACAAGTTTTGGGATGGCCTATTCAATTTCTCAGCACCTCATAAGCTTCAAACTGCATACTCTTGCAAAATAGCAAAGGTGCTACTGTAATTTTAATTACAAGGTCATGGATAAAGATGTAGTCCCAAAAGCAAAAGTGGAATTAATACATTTATTATTTCAATTTCATCGTCATTATTTCAGTGGTGTTGCTGCTGTGTTTTACCCACAGGCTTTTTTAACACCATAATTATGTGCATCTGAAAACTCTGGTGAAATGTACAGAAATCATGCGAGACAGCATTTTACTCACAGATGCACTCAGAAATTTTTTTCTCATTATAAAAGTTTTACACATAAAATAATTAATAGCACTTTTGAATAATATGATTAAAATAATGTTCACCCTTCATATCAGTGGCCTAGAAAAAGCTGTTTTATTCTACAACCCAGATAGCACAAGCATATCACCAAGATCTACATTTATGCAATAGACAGACACTTTTATCCAAAGTGACTTACAGTGCCTTGATTACAGGGACAATCCCCCTGGAGCAACCTGGAGTTAAGTGCCTTGCTCAAGGACACAGTGGTGGTGGCTGTAGGAATTGAACCAACAACCTTCTGCTTACCAGTTCAGTGCTTTAGTCCACTACACCACCACCACTCAAGATACCACCACCACTCAAGATATCTGTTTTAGATATTTTTATCTGAAAAGCATCACAATCTAAATAATATCTGCTAAACATCTTTAAAAGATCAGATTTACAAACATTATAAATCATAAATGTCTCAAATATGTCATTGATATCCGAGACATACAGCACTGTACGTCTTATAGATGTAATGCAGATGATAAAACTATGTCATATGTAAACACAAACATCAAACAGACGTCTGGGTGATGTGGGGTTGCTATCAGTGAAGGAGGAAGTCACCACCTCATGGGCGTTGCCATGCTGAGATCATATGACCAACATAAACTGTAAGTATTGTACATCTAGAAGTGACAGCAGTGTGAAGCATTTCATAATCAATCTTCATGCATTCACGCCAATAGGTGTCAGTATAAAGTCTAAGACCACTGGGACAAATAAGAGTGATTAAAACGTAAACAAAAACATTTTTTAAAGTGCACTTAAAAAAATCACCAAATCACACAAAAAACGATCAGCATAATTTCATACCTTGCACAAAGCTAAAACATGAGCAGATAACCACAGATTAATTGCTCAGCTACATATCTGAGCTTATTATCTTTCTTAAAAGTGCTGCAAGATATGTTAGACTTCTGCAACACTTAATGCTAATTTGAGATGTCAAGCTCTTAGTCTTGAAAGTTAGACAGTATTTCTGTGCAAAACTTGCTTATTTCAAAAGATTCTTTAGTTTTCAGTATGTTTACATGCACTTAAAAAGTTCAATTTCAGTCAGACTAAACCAGTAATTCATCTTTTTAAAAAGCCATGTAAATGCTTTTGTCTGATGGAAATCATACCATTTTTGCAAAATCTGACTAACAGACTTAGATAATGTGATTGTAGCTCAGCTTTGTCCAGCATGTAAACACATTAATCGGACCACAATTGCGTGTGTACTTCAAAAGATAGAGATGGCACACAATGTGTATATAATCTGGCGTTTTTGGTGTCCTTTTAAATATTCTATTATCACTGTGTCCTGTATACTTGGACAGACAGATAAAGGCTTTAGCTCGACTATGCAAAAACGCAATAGCTCCATTACAACTGCGCTTGTAAACATGCTTACTGAATTAGTCCATTCCCTCACTCCAAAAAAGTCATCATTCTGCGATTGTAAATTGTGCCTTAAAATAAATAATTAAGTAAACAATATTTGTATTTAGACCCGCAGTGAGCAAGCTAAAGGCGTCTGTGGCAAGGAACACAAAACTCTATGAGATGATTAATGGAGAAAAATAACCTTGGGGGCAGTATTGTAGTACTCGATATCGGTCTTGTCTCGAGACCACTTTTTGGAGGTCTCGTCTCGGAATCGACTGCATTTTTACTCTGTCTCAGACAAAGAGGACTCTAGATTTTACTTCAAGACTGGTCAACACCACAACTGTGGAGATATCACTAAATTGTCTGTGCATTGTCTGATTTATTTGCTAACATCATTACTGTGACTGGATGTAAAACTTCCTGCTTCAAATGCAAGCAAAAAACTTGACTCATTTCTAATTTGAAATTTTTGTTACTGTTAACGGCTGTCACCCCTCCCTGCCCTCATTCACACACTCTCCAAGAAAGTGAATGCAGGAGACAGGAGAAGAAACTGTGGCTGTCTGAGAGATGTCAGACAAATCTTCTGTAATACAATTTGGCTACCTAAACCAGTGTTTCCCAACCACTGTGCCCACTAGTGTGTCATGAAAGATTGTCAGGTGTGCCATGGAAAAAATAAATAAATACTGCTTTTTCCGGTATTTTAGTGAAGGCATAGAGACGAGAAGAGTTTTAAAGTTGCCAATTCAGTATATTTTCCATTACAAAGTATTTTATGCAACCAGTTTAAATATTTTGTCCATCATAAAATTATTGTTCTTACAAACTCTAGTCCACTGTCAAACCGGTGAAAGGAGGTCAGGCGGCTGCTCTCGGGTCCTAGTGCCTACCAGATCCAAACTCTGTCAGTGCGACTGATGTGCTTTTTTCTCTCTATCAACAACGCGATTTTGACCCGGTGCGACTTATAGTCAGGTGTGACTTTATTTCCGGAAAATACAGTAACTAAATAAAAAATACTATGTAAAACACAAATTTGTTGGTTTTTCATTATCCAATTAGTGCTTTTGGCATCTGTGACTTCATTATACAGCGTACCTAAGTTACTTGCGTTTTTTTGCATAGCTGAATTTCAAACATTACGAGTTCACGCTACTAAGTTCTTGAAAAGGAAAACTATTGACGATGGTTATGTAGGATAGTGGTGTGCCATGGGATTTTTTAATGGTAAAAAGGCAGAAAAAAGGTTGGGAAACACTGACCTAAACCTCAAAGAGTTCATCTGCAAAAAAGCGTCCAAAAGAAAACACACAGCAGTATGTAAATTCTGCAATGCAATGCTTACCAAGACAGCTGGGTCAAACTTTTTTCGGCACTTAGAAAGGAAGCATAAAGAAAGGTAAGCTAAGTGTAAGTGATTGTAGCAAAGCTAACTAGCTAACATTAGCAATCTGCCTCTTGCTGCATTCCATTCAACTCAGAAAGTCGGATTTTCCAGCTTCCTACTGGGAAAAGTGCAAAGGAACGCCACTTGAAGTCATAATTACAACATGGAAAATCGTGCGGAAATTTTAAATTCTGATTTAGCCAAGATGCAGGTGCGTGTCGTCACACAATCTTGTCAGCACCCAGGAAGATGGACAAAATAAGTGATAAACATTTACTTTTATTAAATAATATCGATAAATTCAATGTTCCTATATTACATGATATTAAAGCTTGTTTAACAAATGTTAGCAGAGTAGGTGTTCAAAACATGGTAAATTATACTCTCTTTTGATAATCGTACACCTGTAGCACAAATGCTAGCGTTGCAGATTGTTTATGAATTGGGTTGATGGGAGACATCTCTGGTGACAGTCAAACACCTGCTAAGCTAACGGGAGTGTTGCAAATTTGTTTCCTTTAACGTCATCTTCCGAGCATCTGGCATTGGAATACCTTTAGTCAGAGATTGGAGATATCAAGTGGAATATCCCACATCCGATTTGAATGGAACACAGCATCTGTACCTAAACTCACCTTCACCTCTCACCCAAAGAGATTTAGTGAGTATTAGCTATACATACACTGGCGGCCAAAAGTTTGGAATAATGTACAGATTTTGCTTTTATGGAAAGAAATTGGTACTTTTATTCACCAAAGTGGCATTCAACTGATAAAATGTATAGTCAGGACATTAATGACATGAAAAATTACTATTAAAATTAGAATTTTTTTTTTCAGAACTTCTTAAACTACTTCAAAGTGTTCTCATCAATAAATCCTCCACGTGCAGCAATGTCAGCTTTGCAGATCCTAGGCATTCTAGCTGTCAGTTTGTCCAGATACTCCGGTGACATTTCACCCCACGCTTCCTGTAGCACTTGCCATAAATGTGGCTTATCACGCATCTTACAGTTTAGCTGATCCTACAAAAGCTCAATGGGTTTAAGATCTATAACACTCTTCCAATTATCTGTTGTCCTATGTCTGTGTTTCTTTGCCCACTCTAACCTTTTCTCTTTTTTTCAGTTTCAAAAGTGGCATTTTCTTTGCAATTCTTCCCATAAGGCCTGCACCTCTGAGTCTTCTCTTTACTATTGTACATGAAACTGGTGTTGAGCGGGTAGAATTCAATGAAGCTGTCAGCTGAGGACATGTGAGGCGTCTATTCCTCAAACTAGAGACTCTGATGTACTTATCCTCTTGTTTAGTTGTACATCTGGCCTTCCACATTTCTTTCTGTCCTTATTAGAGCCAGTTGTCCTTTGTCTTTGAAGACTGTAGTGTATAGCTTTGTATGAAATCTTTGCAAGCAATTTCAAGCATTGTATTGCCTTCATTCCTCAAAATAATGATTGACTGATGAGTTTCTAGAGAAAGCTGTTTCTTTTTTTTCCATTTTTGACCTAACTGACCTTAAGACATGCCAGTTTATTGCATACTGTGGCAACTCAAAAACAACCACAAAGAAAATTTTAAGCTTCATTTAAAGAACCAAATAGCTTTAAACTGTGTTTGATATAATGGCAAGTGATTTTCTAGAACCAAGTTAGCAATTTAGCATGATTACTCAAGGATAAGATGTTGGAGTGATGGCTGCTGGAAATGGGGCCTGTCTAAATTTGATCAAAAAGTAATTTTTTCAAATAGTGATTGTTTAAGAAATGACAGACAAAAGTGAAGACTTAAGTATTGAATAATTGTTTGATATATTCTGTACTTAATGATGGTTTCTAGGGGAAGAGTCATCCAGAAAACCTGATGCGATGCTTGCACAAAAAATTTATTGTTTTTAGTGGATGGTAAAACTTGGAAAAGGAGTGTTGAATAAAGATGGTTAAGTTGATTTCAGCTCCTAGGGTTTGTTTGTATCTGTTTGCTCATAGAAAACAAAGGAAAATACAAACACATAAAATTCACCTCTGCAATGCCTTTTGATTAGTTTATCAAGACATTTCTCATGGTACACACACACACACACATATATATGGCAATAAAGAGGTGAATGAAGAGGAATCTCCATTTGTTTCTGTGGATCTTTCAGATCAGTTTGATGAGTGCCAATGGTTTGCATGTTACACATTTTATTGTAAGTGTGTCATGCAGTGTGGGACTCACACTGGTCTGGTCTTGGTCTTGACTCAGTCTCACCCTGCCTTGGTCTTGGTCTTGACTTGTTCTCAACCCCTCAAAGTCTTTGTCTTATCTCAATCTCAATACACTCTGGTCTTGGTCTTGAATTGGTCTCGGTTTAGGTGGTCTTGACTACAACACTGCTTGGGGGAAACCAGGCTCACTGGGGGCATGAATATATTTCCAATATTATTTATTTATGTGAAGTAAAGTCATGGTATAAAGTACAAGTTATGGTTTATAAAAGCTAACGTCACCTGTAAATGATAATCCACACTCATCAAATGACAAAGTTAAGTTGTATTATGGCTTGTTAGTTTTTGCAATAAATGGGAGGGAGTGAAAAGCTATTTTTTTCCTTCCACTGAACTGAGGAGTTTTGCTGACATGGTGACTATGTTCTGAGGCTATTTTGCTGATAAATGCTTGAACAAACTAGAACAGACACATAGGCTGACAACAGCAGCACTCCAGTTAACCAACCTCCTCTTCCACAATAGCTTCAGAAGGTTTTTTTTTTTTTTGTCTTTCTTTGGCTGTAAATCCAAGATTTGTTACATTATTATATTAGCACACATGGATGACTTTTATCATAACAGAAAAATGTGAATTGGGACAGATAGTGATAGAGTGAGAGATTGAGAATGAAAAAAGGAGAGATCACACAATGATCCAGTAAAGAAGGATAAAAAGGCCAGTCTGCTCTCCGCTGAGTCGATCATGGATGACGAGCAAATTATCCTTGCTAGACTTGAGATGCAGCGTCATCATTGAGCCAAGGGCGTAGATTTGGCTTGAACACTGGGGGTATAAATTGATCATGGTATAAATAATTGGGGGGGGGGGGGGTTGTACTTACTTGTTTTGATTATTGAGGGGTTACCTCCTGCCCATCCTCCCTGGAATCTATGCCCCTGCATTGAGCTGACAGACAGAGATTATTTAATGCCCATAAAGTCCCTGTGAATACTGGAGGAACTCCTTTTCTATTCTCCTTTTATCATCTCTGTCTGAGAGTTTAGATCAGTGGTTCTCAACTCGTTTTGCTTCAGGAACCACATTTTATATTGGACATAAAGTGGCAACCCAACACAACCCAATTGTAACCCTTATCTAATGTAGTCTGGGTCATATTTTCTTTTACCTTGTGAAGCTTCTCGTTTTTTTGAGTATAATGGCATGTTAATATACAACCTGCACATGTTAGCATCTGCCTAATTTGTCTGGCTTCTACCAAATGACAGATTTGCAAAAAAATAAATAAATACTGTATGAATGAACGTTACATTTCTAAAGCACTTTTCTGACACTACACTCAAAGTCCCCTATTCGTGCTACATTGCGAATTGGGGACTCTCCTCAACCACCACCAGTGTGCAGCATCAACCTGGATGATGTGATGGCAGCCAAAGTGCACCAGTAGCTCCCATACACTAGCTATTGGTTGAGAGGAGATAGTAGAGTGATATAACCAATTTATGTCCCTGTCACTATACTGGGGCATTAGGACCCGCACAGACCGCAGGGTGAGCACCCCCTATTGGCCTCCCTAGTACCTCTTCCAGCAGAAACCTTAGTTTTCCCCAGGAGGTCTCCTATCCAGGTACTGACTAGGCTCAACCCTGCTTAGCTTCAGTGGGTAACCAATTTAGAGCTACAGGGTGATATGGCTGCTAGAGTTTGATTGGACACAATGCCTTTAACGTCAACAACAAAAGATATAAGAAGCATTTTTTCCACCCTTTTAAAAGTTGATCAGCTTTTTATTCTGCTATTCTAGCTATGCATGATGAAATACTATACTCGGATACCACACGAACATCTCTGGGATGTCTGTTTTAGATCTTTTCATCTGGAAAGCATCACAATCTAATTAACATTTGCTAAACATCTTAAAGATCAGATTTACAAACATTCTAAATTAAAATGTCTCAAAGACATCTGCTAAATGTCTTATTGACATCCAAGACACTGACATACGTCTTATAGATGAATTGGAGATGAGCAAACAATGTAAAAAATATGTCTTCCAGATGTAAACACACACATCAAATAGACGTCTGGGTGATGATGCACGTGTGCTAACAGGGTAGTTAGTTGCATTTTATTATTTGCATTCATGTTAATGAGAACTGATATTGTAGAAATGCAGGTATATTCCATACTTGATCTGCATCATACCCGTTCCAACATCCTGCTGAATGTGAAGAATTCACTAACCATAAACAAGGCTCATTTCAAGGAAACAGCAGTCTCATAGAGTCAGCTAATGACAAGGTATAAAACAGAACACAGCAGTCCATTTCTATTGCCTAAGGTAGAAAGCCTGCAGTGTTTTGCTGGCAAATAATACACCCCTTGTAAGTTACTCAGTGAGGCATGTGTGATTGGACTCTTCTCCACTTCAGCAGTATCACTGCCATCATCTCAACTGCAAAGCATCATTTAAAAAAATTAATCTTATATGGGTTTCTTACAACATTTAATTTTAAAAATAATGCACAGCTTTCCATGTTGGTCATAAACCAGGACAAAAGTCATTTTTTGTTTTTTATTCCCAGCTTGGAAATCCTGCTATTTATATACTCACTGTTTGAGTAAGCTGACTTTGCATATGTCTTTGTGAAGAACATTCCAAAACTTTAGTTATTTTTTTTCACACTCTAACTCAGCTAAAACTCTGTGGTCCTTGTGGAACTTTCTACTTCTGTAGAAGATTTGTTGAGACAGATACATTGGCAGGTTTGGACAAGTTGTATTCACTTTCTCCAGGGAAAAGAGTGTTAAGAAAGAAGATGTGGAGTTGGAATTGGGGAGCAGGTTTCAATGTGGAAGGCTTCGAATCTGGTTAGCTCGAACAGTTCCCAGAGAGGAAAGGACAGAGACAAATTTGTTTGTTATCCTGGGAGAATAGACACATTTTGAATGCATTAAAGGAGTAGATCACCCAAAAATGGAAATTTGCTGATAATTTACTCACCCTCAGGCCATCCAAGATGTATATGACCCTTTTTCTTCATCAGAACAGGATTTGAGATTTTTAGGAAAGTATCCCAGGTTCCCCTTATGTCACTCACTCGACGTTGTGTCGATGTAGTGACACTAGGGGTCGCCGTTGGGAGCCCCAAACACCTCAGATCTTTGAGAAAAGGCCAATGAGAACTGGCGAGTGGAATTTGTATGCCACTCCCCCGCACATACAGGTATAAAATGAGCTGGCTCGCAACCACTCATTCAGATTTTTTCGTTGGAGCCGAGCGGTTGTGTGTCAGCAAGCTGTCTTCCTCTACCAGTCCATTCACCTCCCAAGATGCTGTTGGATATATGGCACATTCCAGCAGCTTTTCTCTCCTTCTGCACAGATCTGTGCAGATTACGCCCCTGGACGCTTCGACATTGCTAAGAGAGTTTATATTCCTGCAAAGAGTATATTTTCTCTATTAGCCAAACACATCGATGTGAATGTCTTTTTAAAGACGCGTCTTTTTCAAGATGCCTTTCCATCTTTGTGTGATTCCTGGATGCGGTCGCTATCTCTCCGCTTCCGACGGCCACGGGCGAATGGTTCATGTCCTCATTGCGAAAATATGACCATGGCAATGTTGCAGTCACGGCTTTCCTTCTTCCTGGGGAAAGCCACTCTAGCCGCCCCCCACGCCGTGCCTTCTACCTCCGGGTACAAGGCTGGCCCGGCTGGTGCTGGAGGCGATTTGGGGGCTTCAATGGGCGCGGCTCCGCCGGGTAAATCCCCACGGACCTCCCATTCCCCAGCATGCCGTTTGCCCCCAGCGAGTTCCGAGAGGAGACCAGCTCGCACCAGGGCCAGCTTGGTATCCCTTTCGGAGCTCCGGAGCGGGATGAGTGCTCGATCGCTGCATCGGAGAGCGTACTGGCGATGTCAGATGCCTAGGACTCGACTGGGCTGCCACCTTCGTGTCGGCCCACCCAGTCTGAGGCTGACGGCGAGATGACTGCCATGCTTGCCCAGGCCTCTGCGTGTGTCGCGTTGGAGTGGAACCTTCCACCCTCTCCTGAGCCCTCGTGGCTAGATGATTGGTTACTGGGTTTGGAGTGCCACTCAGAGCCATGCTCCCCCCGGTCCCTTTCTTCCCGGAAGTGCACAACGAGCTGCCTGAAACCGACCTCCCAGCTCGTCCGCTCTCACTACCCTCGATGGCGGGGCGGCCCACGGGTATACGGAGGTCCCTCAGGTGGATAAGGCGGTTGCGGTGCACTTGTCAAAAAGTCCCTCCTCCCCCATCACCGACCCCCCCAACGCCGGGTACATGGAGCAAGGTAAGTGCTTCGAGGGTCCCCTCAGCGCAGCCACAAGTTCGAGACGAAGCGAGGCTCCTCTACGTGGCATCCCCTGCTCCCTCCCACCGCGAGGCCCCACCCACATGTACGTTAAATGCGATCATCCCCTTAGTGCCCCTCGCCCGAAGCTTGGACGCATGGCTAGCGCTTTCCATCCCGTCGTGGTGGTTGGCCAGGACCATCCGTCTCGGCTACGCGATTCAGTTCGCCAGGCGCCCGCCCCTGTTCAGCGGCGTCCGCTTCACTTCGGTGAAGGGTGAGAACGTGCCACCTTGCGTACGGAGATCGCGACCCTTCTGCGCAAGGGCGTGATAGAGCCTATCCCTCCAGCCGAGATGAAAGAAGGGTTTTATAGCCCTTACTTCATCGTACCGAAGAAAGGCGGTAGGTTGCGGGTTCTGAACTGGGCCTTGCACAGACTCCCGTTCAAGATGTTGACGCCAAAGCACACTTTGGCGTGTGTCCAGCATCTCTCCCCCCCCCCAGGGATGTGGGGAACTATACGACATTTTTTGGGGCGTTGGGGGAGGCTACGTGCAGACCGGTGCACCTGCGACTATGCATGCAGCAGCTTGCTTGCACCTGCAGTCCACGTATCACGGTTCAGCTAGTTGTGGCGTTTCGTATAGGGACCCCTAGTGTCACTACATCGACACAATGTCGAGTGAGTGACAGAAGGGGAACGTCTCGGTTACTATCGTAACCTCCGTTCCCTGATGGAGGGAACGAGACATTGTGTCCCCCCTGCCACAACGCTGTACTACCCGCTGAAATGGCCGGGACCCTGTCTTGGCTCCTCAGCACAAAACCTGAATGAGTGGTTGCGAGCCAGCTCCTTTTATACCCGTATGTCCGGGGGAGTGGCATGCAAATTCCACTCGCCAATTCTCACTGGCCTTTTCTCAAAGATCTGAGGTGTATGGGGCTCCCAAGGGTGACCCCTAGTGTCACTACATCGACACAACGTCTCGTTCCCCATCAGGGAACGGAGGTTACGACAGTAACCGAGACGTTTTTAGCTTCATCCAATGCAAGTGAATGGACATCAATTTTTTACGGTCCAAAAAGCATATTTAGTCAGCATCGAATTAATCCACACGACTCAGATGTCTTCTGAAGTTAATTGATACGTTTGTGTGAAAATCAAATAGCTAATTCAAATGTTTTTAACTTTAAATCTACGATTCCACCAGCTCTCTGTAGCTGTTTGAATTAACCTAACACTCGTGTGAAGTACGTTCCTCTGTGGTAAACAGAGCGGAACTTCTGAATTATCACGTGAACACGCCAACGTGATGACGTCACGCGACAACGACGTGAGGCATTGATTGTTTACAGGAAGTGATTTTTTTAAAGTTAATAAAGTTTTAATTAGCGATTAGTTTTTCACACAAACGTATCGATTCACTTCAGAAGACATTATTTGATTGGCTGGAGTCATGTGGATTACTTTGATGCTGAATAAGTGTGCATTTTGGACCATCAAAATTGGTGTCCATTCACTTGCATTGGATGAAGCTAAAAACATGGGATACCTTCCTAAAAATCTTAAATCCTGTTTTGATGAAGAAAGAAGGTCATATATTTCTTGGATGGCCTGAGGGTGAGTAAATTATCAGCAAATTTTCATTTTTGGGTGAACTATTCCTTTAAGCACTTTTCCACCATCTGGCTGAATGGTTCTGAGCATGGTGAGGAACGGTTCTAGTTGCAATTCCACTTGATATGGCACAGTTCTTGGCCCGGACTTCTCAGGACATTTAGCTAACTGTGCTCATTTGTGTTGTGGAATGGCTTTAGAATGGCTTTTTGGCGACTCACGATTGGTCACTTGTCAATTGCAGATGACAAGGTAACAGGTTTTTTCTACATAGGTGGCCAAGTTCGCTAATATTTGGGTGAATTTCATAAAAAATAATACAATTAGTGTATGTTAGTGTATCTTCAGGATTTTATGGTGGTTTAACTAGTATAGTACATTATTTTTCTATACTCCTGACAGCACACTGACATCACCAAGATGTCTATTTGATGTGTGTGTTCACATCTGGAAGATTTCTTGTATAAGTTGTTTAGGCTGTCTATAAGCAATATATCAATAAAAATAACACTCAGCAGATGTCTTTGAGACGTTTGTGATTGAGAATGTTTGTAAATGTGATCTTTTCAAGAATTTTAGAAGATTTTAATTAGATTTTGATGCTGTACAGATGAAAAGATCTTAAAAAAAAAAAAAAAAGACATCTCATAGATATACGTGTGCTATCTGGGATTCCTTTAGATTAGGCTAGATAGCTTATTAAAACTCATATATCAAAATATTTTATAAAACACTATGTCAATGAATGTAATTTTTAGCTAGTCTGAGAATTTTTACCTTTTTGTGTGTTCGTGTCCGGTGGCATACACCAACCCCTCAGCATTTGATGGTAACAGTGGTGGAACTTGTATCTTACGGGCCCCAGGGCAAAAAAACCTGTCGGGCCCACTCCTTGGGGAGCCTGGGTCATTTATCATCACCCGTTGGGCACGCAGTCATTTTTATGGTTCTTTTTGGTCGATTGTTACGGGCCCCCTCTCACCCCGGGCCCTGCCCTCCCTGTAGTTATGCCATTGGATGGTAAACATTGCCTTGTTTTTTTTCTTTCCTCTTTGACATGGTCTGTGTCTTTCCTTACTGTGCTTTAGCAAAGCAAAAACCACACTGTCAGAAAAAATTTGCAAAACTTGTACCTATAGGGGTACAACAGCTTGTCACTGTGGCAGTACCCTCAAAGGTACACCCACTGTACCCTTTACATGTCAATTGTAAGGTATTTGAACCTTATTTCTCTCTAAAGGGTACATATAAGTAACTTAAGGTGTAAAAAAGGTACAGTAAGTGTACCTTTGAGGGTACTACCCCAAAATTTCTGAAATTTTTTCTGACAGTGCAGGGGGGGAAAGCAGTCCTAAAAACTGGAATATGTGATCATCCTTCATAGCGCACTTGCTCAAATGTTTACCTCCCAGGCCGTTGGCAACTGACGTATTTGTTGCGTATATTTTAATCCAGATTTCACATCACCACAGAGGAAAAATAACCATCTTTTGTTTTGAAGATGGTGAGATTCTGTCATGCTAAATCATGGAGAGCATTTATTTAGACTGACATTTTATTGAACAAGTGTTTAAATATGGTAATGACCACAGTACTGAAACTTGATTCTTCGAATCTAGATAATCAGAAAATATCCCATCAGCAACAGATACCTTTCATAGGCTCTGTTTTTGCATAAGGGATCAGGGGTCGGTTGCACAAAAAAATAAAAATAAAAACCTTAAGTTAAACAAACCCTAGTGACAGCCTCGCAATTATATCCTCTAACTAAGGGTAACTTGCAACCTGCCCCAGAACTCAAATAGAATCTTTCTCTAGGAGATGAAATGAAACTCATGCCCAGCTTGGTGGTTTATCCCAGATTCTGAAAATGATACAGAAGTGTGACATGAATTCCCATATACTGTAAAACAAGCTGAGTACAGTGCTTCACGCCAGGGATGTGAATAAGCCCTGAAGGGGTTTATTTTGCAATAATGACCGACTGTACATTATATTATGTGAGTTGAAACAGACTACAGAGTGATGAATTTTCTAGCTATGTAGAAAATATGTTGCCTTGGGAAACAACCAGTTATTCACGTTATCATTATACAAAAATCATTATACAATTATACAAAAATATTTCACTGCAGAATGCTGCATTTGACCAATCAGAATTGTGCATTCCGGAGAGCTGGAATACACAACCTTAACTTGGACTAAAATATTGAAGTAGGCATAATGACATCAAATGAATATGTTATGCCACTTGGTGGCAACAGCAACACATTTGTAGAAGCAAACAATATTTGATCCCTCAATGTAATCAGTAGACCGCTGAACAAACCTCATATCGTAACCCATTTAAATGCATCATGGTCATAATCTTAATAATGAATGTCATATTATTTTATTATGCATGTACAAAATAATGTGATACGCATGAGTAGAGTCATCTTTCAAAGAGATATTTCAAAGTATGCCTGACCCGGTGTTCTCATAATTAAGAGTATAATACTTTTTTATTGTTTTATGAGAAGTTAATTTTCCATTGCTGTTGTTAAATGTAATCATGTAACTCTCTCCCAGACTTAAAAGAATAGTTAAAAACATAAACATTGTTTTTATTCACCTATATGTCGTTCCAAACCTGTTTGTTGTTAGTTTTTCTAAGGAACACAAAATAATTTCCAGCTCTGTATATCAGGGAGATTTATGTACCATTTTGTATTTACATGGTGCTTCAGAGTACTTCAGAGAATACCATGGTACTTTGATATTTGGTTAGCATATTTATATACCATTGTATTTACATGGTGTCTTAAGATAATTCAAAGAATACCATGGAACTACCAAGGTGAGGTCCCAAATTCAAAGAGTATGTGAATTTATGTAAAGTGAAGTTGTATATTTATTGTTTTTCTTTTTGTGTGTTCTGTACAAATTACTTTAATATTATCTTATTAGAGTATGGGAAAAATATGCCTTTTTGTATTATCTTGTGTTTTACATTTGAGTGATGTCATTGCCAATTACCATCTGTTTCACCAATCACATCCTGCTCTCACTCAGAACGGCCTGTGACTTGAGTGAGACAGGTATGTTGTAAATTAATATAGTGAATTAAGTCATTTTTTCAGTCAATACTTATGGATTGAGTGTTTTATTGTTGGGTTGTGTTCATGCATGTGTTTTATTGTTGTTAGTTTTATGTATATTCAGAGTTTTGTGTTAATGTGCTGTTGTTTGTTTATGTTGCCACCCCATGTGCCATTTTAAACATGGGTTTTTGTTATTCAGATGGTTTTAAAATGAAAAAAATAAAAAAATACATTTCATTACATTTTTCAGAAAACTTTCTCTCACACCCTTCATACTAGGGCTGCACCATTTGGACAAAAAGTAATATTGCGATTATGCTGAAAAGTATTCACTCTGTACCTGTCCACTGATTTTTTCCACATTGTGATAGTATCTCAGCCCACTTTTCATCATCATTATGTTTTGGAACCCAGTCAAATTGAATATTATATTATTTGTAATATTATAATGATTTTTATCATCATTGTTATTTTTATTATACATTATTAATACATTTCTGTAATAAAATCTTAACTTTCATGGGGCACAGCTATTCAGTCCAGTTAAGCCAAAGAGTTCTAAACCGTATCTAAACGTTTTATTTTGGCAGACAACTTCGTGATTTTGTGTAGCTGTATAATCCTCCTCCTCTGTCCACAAATACCTGGTACCATGGGGTGTTAACTGTATACTAACTGACAGCAGCCAAGTATATTTAGAATAATGCAAAAAGGAAATTCAAGTAAATCTAGAGCACTTTAAAAATAAGCGCACGGTAAGCAGATGGAACCTAACTCGGAGCACATCTGTTTCTCTGAGCACGAGATGGAGTTGTGGAGCACAGAAGTGCTATGAAACCACTGTAATAATGCACCAACACAATACAGACAGGACAGAGCAGTGCACAGAAACTTTGAAACGAGCAACACGATCAGACTATTTATATATTTATTTAATAAAATTGCAGCCCTTTGTGGTTTAATATTCGCAAAAGGTCATATCCTGATTTTGATTTTATTTCGATTTATTGTGCAGCCCTACTTCAGACTGAGGCCACTGAACATAGGGTATGTGTGTGTGTTTTCCCCTGTCTTGTCTACAATAATCTGCAGACGTGGTCCACCAAAAACTGGGGTGTAGGTGGTCTTTTTGTGGCATTGACAGAAAGTCAGCTACATGCCTATCACTGCAAACATGCCATCTGAAACCACTGAGATTTTGTCATTGTTCAGCACTAGCCTTGATTACGGCAAGGCCACTATTAAAAATTACCTTCATTTATGCAAAGTAGTGTGAAAGAGTTTGTTCTATTATAAGACCTACAGTATGTGATTAGAGTAATCAGTTTTCTAAATGTAAACTTTAAAAAAACAAAAGCAAAAAATGGCTCCTATTACCCTGCTATATTTTATGCTGAACAGTTTAACAGTGCTCTTGAGCTTAGTTTTGTGTGCCAGTTCATGCATTTAGGCATAAGGTGTAATGGTCTCCTAATGTTTGTCAGCACCAACATTTGTTAAATGGACAAGGAAAAATGATGAATAATGCAAACAAAGTAGTAAGAGGTAAGGCAGCTTCCACAGAAAGTATAATAGCAAACACCTAAGACAGAATGTGGGTCATATTTTAAGGGATAGTTCACCCAAAAATGAAATTTCCGGTATCATTTATTCACACTCATGTTGTTCCAACCCGTATGTCATATATATATATATATATATATATATAAGCCACAACATTAAAACCACCTGCCTAATACTGTGTAGGTCCCCCTCGTGCCACCAAAGCAGCGCCAACCCGCCAACCACAACTGAACAGAGTGGTTATCTGAGTTACCGTAGACTTTGTCAGTTTGAACCAGTCTGGCCATTCTCCATTGACCTCTCTCATCAACAAGGCATTTCCATCCACTGAACTGCCACTCACTCGATGTTTTAGAGACTGTTGTGCATGAAAATCCCAGGAGATCAGCAGTTACAGAAATAGTCAAACCAGCCCGTCTGGCACCAGCAATCATCCATGCGATTATCTAATCATCCAATCATGTGGCAGTAGTGCAGTGCATATAATCATGCTGATACGGGTCAGGAGCTTAAGTTAATGTTCATATCAACCATCAGAATGGGGAAAAAATGTGATCTTAGTGATTTGGTGTGTGGCATGATTGTTGGTGCCAGATGGGCTGGTTTGAGTATTTCTATAACTGCTAATCTCCTAGGATTTTCACACACAACAGTCTATAAAACATCCAGTGAGTGGCAGTTCTGTGGATGGAAATGCCTTGTTGATGAGAGAGGTCAATGGAGAATGGCCAGACTGGTTCAAACTGAGAAAGTCTACGGTAACTCAGATAACCGCTCTGAACAATTGTGGTGAGAAGAATGCTATTCTGAGATGCGGGTTGGCACTGTTTTGGTGGCACAAGGGGGACCTACACAATATTAGGCAGGCTGTTTTAATGTACTGGCTGATCAGTGTATATATACTATTTCCAAAGTAACTTTAAAAAAAAAAGAAAAACATGATTACTGATTGACAGAGGTCCCTGATGACATCTTCATTCAAAACATTTACATTTTGTTTGGAAAGACTGAAAGCAAATATACTATGGCTGCTAAACAGAGCAAGGGAATCAAATCAAATTTGGCTAAATGGGCTTAATATTTAGCTGACAAAATATCACATTGCCACTGAATGGATGGTAATGGTAAAAAATGTACCAGGCACCCTGGTAGGAAAGTGCCGCAAAAACTGCTTGAGGGGTGACATGTTGTTCTGTGTACATGCGCTGTTGTCAGCACTCTCAGAGCATTCACGTTAGAGTTAGGACTTTTATTTATCCCAGGGGAAACTGGGAGGAGCTGAGTATACAATGGTGGTGAGTAAAAAAAAACCTTCTTATTGTTTATGGTGGAAGTAGTCAACTGTATGGTACAGACAGAAAAATGAACAGAAAAATCCAGATCAATGTTAGAGCTGCAGAAAAGTTTCTGGAAATCAGAGGAATTACTTGGGAAGTGGTAAGAGATGGCTTGACTACTGATATACAGTACAGTCAGGGATCATGGATTGGATAATAGACATTTGTAATATTACAATGGAATGCAAGAAGTTTAGTGGCTAACGGACAGTAATTTAAAGGTTATCTAAATCCATTGGAAGTTAAACCTGATATAATTTGTATTCAAGAATCGTGGCTTAAACCAAGGTGTGATTTTGTGGTGTTCAAGTGTAAGGAGGGACAGGGAAGAAGGTAATGGGGGCAGATGCATAATGTTTATAAAAAATGGGATGCCGTATAGAGTGATAGGAAAAGGGTTGAGTATGGAGTATGTGGTAGTAGAGGTCTGGGTCAAGAACTGAAATTATGTAGTGTGTAACATCCTTGTCGTAGGTTAGACATAAAGGAACTTGAAGGAATTGACTGACTAGATGGGGATAGGGTAATTTGGTGTGGGGATTTTAATGCTCATAATACTTTATGGGGTGGGACAAAGGTGGATAATAATGGAATGGTAATTGAGAGTATAATAGAAGGAAAGAATTTGGTATGTCTAAATGATGGGAGGGCAACAAGGATAGATATGGCAACAGGATTGGATTCAGTATTGGACTTAACAGTTGTTTCGAGTTAATTAGGAGGGGTTATGAATTGGGATGTATTAACTGAGTGTACTATAGGTAGTGATCATTTTCCAATCATGTGTTTTTTCAATAATAATGGAGGGTCAAAGCAGGAGGATCAGAGAGTTATAGGGAGATAAGTGTTAGAGAAAGCTGATTGGGGAAATTTTAGTAGTATAAGTGAAGAAGTTTTCAAAAAATATTTGAGGTAAGTGAAAAGAGTATAATAGAAGTGAGTGAAGAAATAAATGCAGTTATACAATTCTCTGATTCCCAAAGTATTCCAAGAAGGAAGAAGAAAAGAGAAGATAGTTCCATGGTGGAATAAGAATAGTTCAAAAGCAGTTAAAAAGAAAAGCCTTTAAATTAGTCAAGAATCAGCATAATTTTCAAAGCCTAATAATATATAAACAAGCCCAAGCAGAAGTAAGAAGGATATAAGGAAATATAAGAGAGAATATTGGAGACATTTTTGTAGTGAAATTGGGAATAATACCCCAGTGGAACAGGTTTGGAATACAATTAAAAAAATTAGTGGCATTTGGAAAGATTTTGACTAACCAGTGTTATGTATGAGTGAGGATGTTGCAGTAAGTAATAAGGAGAAAGCAGATCTGTTGAGGTCTGCGTTTAACAAAGTAAAGAGTCCAGAGAAACTTTCAGAGGAGAGTAAGGAAATTAGGAAGAAGACATTGATAGATTATCCAAATTTAACGGATAAGAGAGAAGCTATGAATAATTTGCTGGATGTCCCTTTTTCAATACCATAATTAAAAAGAGCATTAGGAAAAATTAAAAAAATAATCTCCAGGACAAGATGGTATAAGTTACGAAATGTTGAAGCACCTCAATAATGAGTCATTGAAGGTGATTTAAAGTTTTATAATAAAGTTTGTATGGAAGGGAAAATTCCACAGAATTGGAAAGAAGCAATAATAATACCAATTAAAAAACCAGGGAAAGACCCAAATAATTCATTAAATTATAGACCAATAGCTTTAATGTCTCATCTATGTAAAATAATGGAGAGAATGATTGCAGCTAGACTAATAGATAATTTGGAAAATATCACATTTTTTCCCCCATATCAACAAGAGCTTAGGAGTGGGAGAGGAACTTTGGATTCGGTTGTGTGTCTAGAGACCGAAATAAGGAAAGCATTACAAAATAAAGAATCAGTGATAGCAGTTTTTTATGTCAAAAAAGAATATGATATGCTATGGAAAGAGGGTCTATTAATTAAACTAGAGCAAATAGGGATAGGGGGTAGAATATACAATTGGATGAAATAATTTCTTATTGATAGAGTTATTCAAATTAAAATAAGAGAGGATTTATCAGAGAAAGGTTTGACAGAGAATGGAACCCCACAAGATAGAGTAATTACTGTTTATAATTATGATAAATTACAATGAAAGGAAAATGCAAGTAGCATTTAACCAGGTAGAGAAATGGTCAAATAAATGGGGATTTACATTTTCTGTTGAAAAGATGCAGACAATGGTTTTCACAAATAGAAAAGTTAACTTTAATGTGAATCTTAAACTATATGACAAAGTATTGTGTCAGGTATCAGTAGTGAGGTTTTTAGGTGTATGGTTGGATAAGAAATTAACATGGAAATTCATATAGATAAAATAGAAAAAATGTAAATGTATCTTAAATGTAATGAGGTGTTTAGCTGAAAGAGAATGGGGAGCAGACAGAGAAGCTTTGAAGACAGTATATATTTCAATGATAAGATCAGTATTAGATTATGGGTGTGTAGTGTATGAATCAGCCAGCAAATCACAATTATTAACACTAGACAGAATACAGTCTCAAGCACTAAGAATCTGCTGTGGAGCCTATCCTTCTACACCTGTATCAGCATTGCAGGTGGAGGTAGGAGAAATGGCACTTTATATAAGACACCAACAATTGGGAGCAATGCATTGGACAAATTTAAAAGGACAAGATGAGTCACATCCCATGAAAACAGTAATAAAAACATGTTGGGAGTATGGGAATGGAAAGTGTGGAAGTTTTGGATGGGTAATTGAAAATATAGTGAAGGAAATGGGAATAGGTAATCTTGAATGTATTCCGAGATTGATCATCCCATCTGTTCCTATGTGGATTCTACCTAAACCAACAGTTGATTTAGTGTTGTTGAAAGCAAGAGAAGATACAGGAAGCAATATCAAGAAGCTAGTATGTCTGAATCAATTATAGAAATTGCACTCAAATATTTACGGATGTTTCAAAAGACCCTATAAGGAATCAAGAAGGTATTGCATATATTATTTCAAAACTGAAAATTGTGGAAAAGAAAACAATATCAGATTTCTTATCATTATACACAGAAGAACCTATGGCCATTTTGATGGCCATACAAGAATACATGAAATAAGGACCAAGCAAGCTGTTATCTGCTCAGATTCTAGCTCTTCTTTATTGAGTCTGGATGCTTAGCAATCAAATAGTAGGCAGGATATTGTGATAGAGATACTTCAACAATTGTATAATTTAGAACAAAGAAATATTAAAGGTTTTTTTTTGTGTCTGTGTGTGTGTGGGTCCCAGCTCATGTAGGAGTAGTTGGGAATGAAAAAGCAGATAAATTGGCTAAAGATGCAATGTTGAGAGGTGAAGTTGATATACAAATTCCATATAGTAGATCAGTGTGAATTGTGTGAGGCAAGTGAAACTCTGGAACATGTACTAATACAGTGCGGAAAGTATGATGTAGAAAGAAAGGAGCTAAAAGATAATTTGGAGAGGAAAGGGGAAAAACAGTTTTCAGTAAAGAACCTGTTAACAGGTAATAAAATATCATATGTGATCCAGTTTATAAAAGATATTAATGTAATTGGTAGAATATATCTTTCTCTTCTGGACCGTTAGGATATTGGTATGTACATCGGAGGAGCTGAACATGCAGCGCCGGCGGAAGCCGAGTTCCTGACGAGTCTGGAGGGGGGATGGGGGAGGAAAAAGGTAGTAGAGAGGAAAAGTCAGTCTCTGGTCCATGCAAACAGAAGGTGGCTCTAAATGCACATATTAGTTTGCAAACCGCCATTAAAAAGAAGTAGTAGTTGTTCAGTCAGTCACACTCACACAGTTCAGGACAGCAATCTGAATGGATGTGTATCTGTTATCCATTTGGCGAAGTTGTTTACCTGCTATAATGCTTGGATATGTTGTCTGGTAGGGTTGTTGAAGCTTATATTGCTTGTCATGCTTGTATGAATCGAACATTACTCGTGTGTTAACCAATCGCGATGTATCTACGTTGTCGGGGGAAGTTACTGTGACATGTTTAATATGTATGACTTCTGAAATTGACTTCTTGTAATTGTTGTATTGCATATTTAAGCATATTATTTTCATGTTTAATAAAATGTATTTTATCCCCATCATTATTGAATCCTTGTTTCATGTTTTTAGTTTACTGTGTTATTGTGAGTATTGCATAGACATACTATTGTAGTATTACGGTTCACTTGCATTATCAACTGTACAATATAATATAACAATAATAAAAGTCTTCCACTGAACCCATATCATGAGTATCACCTCTTAAATTGATAAGTGTAGTACAATACAAACATCAGTAGTAGATAAATTACTTGGAAAATTATGTATGTGTGTAGTGTCAGAAAAGTGCTATAAGTGTAAAATTCATTAATTCAAAATATGTGAATAAGACTGCTGTTTATCTTCATCAAAGCAAGTAATATTTAAGTTTTAAATGTTTAATCGTATAACAATATATCAACATAAAATAGCATGTTATCATGAGAATCATGAGATTCATCCGCCAAAAGAGCAGTGCCGAAACACGATTCACGTAAAGTGTTCTTCCGCAAATTGCTTGCAATTTTAAGTTTCAACCACAGATGTCGCTAGAGAGCACAAAGTTGCGTAGTGCATCTTTAAAAGACAATCAGTCCTCTGAACTCATGCTGACCTACTGTAGATACAGCAGCCTACACTAGAGAGAGAGAGAGAGTAGCTCAGACACTGGGCCTCCCAGAGGCAAAGAAAACCCACCTTCATCCTGTTAACAAAACAGTAACTGTAAGTTAGTTCAACTTTTAGGAGTAATGATTAGTGGTGTGGTTTGTGTCCCTAAGAAGTTCCCCCCCAAGTGCTGGATTATTTGCTGAAGCATCTGTTGGCAAATTGACATGTCTCAAATGATCCGTGCTCTTGAAGGGCTAGGCTGATTTTAGAGGCTCCTTATATACTATGACACGATTGCCTCACCTGTTTAACATCTCCTGTTTCACATTAACTTGTTATTTTAACTCATCAAATTGTTATTAGTCTTAAATTGCCCCGTTTCAACTTTTCTGGAGCATGTTGCAGTCATATGATTTTAAATTACTGTACATAAAAAAAATAAAATAAATAAATAAATAAATAAAAATAAAAAAACAATGAAATTCACAAGGTAAAACATCATATAAGGTGTTGTTGTAGTGCTTTCAATATAGTAAAGGTTGAATATAATTTACAAATCAAATCACCTTTTTGTTTTTATTAGCATTTTTCTACTGTCCCAACTTTTTCAGAACTGGGGTTGTATTAATTTATGGCTGAACTATCACTTTAAGGATGGTTGTCAGATTAAGATGACAATCTGTCAATTAGAAGAAAAGTTTTGAAAACTTTCTAGTAATTATTACAGTGAAAAAACGTGAACAATGTTCCACAGTCTCAAATATATATAATGCTGGATGAAACGAAGCAAAAAACTATCAAGCTTTATTGATGCCTACAGTTGCTACTTCACAGCTTTTTAAAGTCCAACATGGATTCTTAGTTCAGGGTAGTTATAGTATTTCATCTAAATAATTTAGATCATTAGTTCTGTACACTAAGGGTAAACTGCACCTTATCTCTGCGTTTGGATGCATGTTACACTTATTTAATTTCAAAGCTTGTTCTCTGCTGTCCATTAGAAAAACGCGCCACGTCTGTCAAACTTATAAATGCTGTGCACGCGCAGAAAGGCTCTCTGCACGTAATGGGCAGAGCAAAAGCCATCGACACTTACGCGAATATTTACATGGATACAGACACAGATGTATTGCAGCACTGATATAAAAATGTATACTTAAACTGTGGTACTAAGAGCCCATAGATACAGAATCACCCTGAAAATGACCATCACCATGACACATACAAGCTCATGTTATCACAAAATCTACCACAACGTGCTTTCTTAAATTGGAGCTGTAATTTTAATCTTGAAATATCTGCTTGTCTTGGAGTAAAATTAAGGCATTGCGTGGCGAAAGAAAGTGTTATGAATGCTTGCTGTAGGAGTGATGAGCTCGACTTGAGTGACAGAGCGCTGCTGTAAGTTACGCTGTCGTAAAAGTCCCATTTAAAAAAACTCTCAATAAATTACGCATATAATAACACAAATTGAATTAAAACCAGTAATGTAACAAGAGTAACGAAGTAAAAGTACTTTTTTTTTCATTAGAAATATACTTAAGAGTAAAAAGTACCCACAAGTACTCATAAAAGTAAAAATTTTCCCCCAAATATTACTCAAGTAAATGTAACGGAGTAAAGGTAGCACATTACTACCCACCTCTGTATATTAGCAGTAAGGTTCCAACACATATAAACTTTATTGCCCAGATTATAAATTATAAATATTATAAATTTCCTTGGTAAAGAGCCCCTTATACTGTATTTGGTCAGTTTGCATGTCAAGTAAAATTTCACATTCCAAAAACTGTAGTAACTTCCCAGTGGGCAGACTGACTTACTACAAGAGAGATTTTTACAGTACGTCCAATAATATGAGTAGTATTAGATTATTTTAAAAATGAATTAACTAAAATTCAGCAAAATGTTATTTTCACATTCCTAAGGTTGTAGTAAATTCCCAGTAGATAGACTTACTACAGGTGAGATTTTTACAGTTAGTCAGTCTATACACTGAGAAGTTCTATAACCTAATAATAAAATTTTCAGGAATTGTTATGATGTTTATCCTAAAATACCCTCATATTATTGGATTTACTGTAATAATCTCACCTGTCGTAAATCAGTCCATCTACTTGGAACTTATTACAACCTTTGGAATGTGAAATAACATTTTGGTGAATTTTAGTTTTTTTTTTTTTTTTTTTTTGAAAATAATCTAATACTGTACTCATTATTGGACTTACTGTAAACATCTCACTGAAGTATGTCAGTCAGTCCACTGGGAACTTACTACAACCTTTGGAATGTGAAAATAACATTTTGGTGAATTATTATTTATTTATTTTAAATAATCTAATACTGTGTTCATATTATTGGACTGTAAAAATCTCACTTGTAGTAGCTCAGTCTATTAACTGGCAACCTACTACAACATTTGGAATGTAAAAGTGTACTTTTAATATTTGATGTTTAACTTGCACGTCAACTGAATGAGTGATTGAACACCGCCTGTGTTTAATTGTGAGTGGAACTTTCAGATGGTCCCTTTAGTATGCTAAGCAATGAAAGCGCATCGGAGCATTTTCAGTCATAATTCTGCAGCTGCAACACCAACTGACAGTTCTGAGTGAAGTGTTTTATGTTGGTATATTATAGTTATATACCTTTTATATTTATATACCATAACAGTGTGTGCGCAATCTTTTCAAACTTGCCACTGGCAGAGAGCGTGTACGAGAAACCGAATATAAAAAATATCGAACATAAAACCCTGCTCTGGGAGCTTTGGTGTGAGGGACTTGCTCATCATGGAAATTATGCTAAAGGAAGTTCATGAATGATCGTCTCTCAAAAGCTCAACTGGTGAATTTAAAATCAGCATTTACACATAGACTTCACATTTGTCAGATAATAAAAAGGCACATACGAGTAGGAAAAAGGCCACCCATATTCCCATTCAAAAACATGGATGTCAGAATGATCTGAGCTTGAAATTAGTACTCTTCACTTCCATGTAAATGCTTATAGTCTTATATTAAATATTAAATGTAACAATATCTTCCAATTTATTTTGTTATTATTAATATTAATATTTATCATTTGTTATTTACTGTTGTAGCTATTATAATTCACTGGCATGAATGCTCATCTGTCTTGGAAGCACCCTATTTTAAGTCTGTATATTCCCTGAACCGCATCCTGCTTTATTCATTGCACTGCAATATGTAAAAATTAAAATAAACTGATTCCTTTAATACTCTTTGATGATTTCTCATTTCAAAAACAAACAAAACACTGATGTCAAATTAAAAGCAATCAAACTATATCTGCCAGTGTTGTAGTACTCGAGATCGGTCTTGGTCTCGAGGCCACTTTTTGAAGGTCTTGATCTAGTCTCGGAATCGACTACATTTTTACTCTGTCTCAGACAAAGAGGACTCAGGATTTTATTTCAAGACCGGTCAAGACCACAACTGCGGGGATATCACTAAATTGCCTGTGCATTGTCTGATTTATTTGTTAACATCATTACTGTGATTGGATGTAAAACTTCCTGCTTCAAATGCAGGCAATAACATGACTCAATTTGACATTTTTGTTACTGTTAACGGCTATCACCCCTCCCTGCCCCCCTTCACATGCACTCCAAGAAAGTGAATGCGGGAGAAAGGAGAAGAAACTGTGGCTGTCTGAGAGATGTCAGACAAATCTTCTGTAATACAATTTGGCTACCTAAACCAGTGTTTCCCAACCACTAGTGTGTCGTGAAAGATTATCAGGTGTGCCATGAAAATTGTCAAATTCCTCAAAATTTGGCACCCCGGCCGAACTTGGAGGCATTTGCGGTGACCACAACACGTCTGGACACCTTCTGTAGGGGAACTCCTGCCCGCAAAACATGAGGTCTGTCCAAGGGCTGAATAAGTGGCGGCAGAGCGGCGTGATAGCTACGCGATGTGTGCTGCGGCACCATGCCCATCTCAGGACTCGAGTCTGAAGCCAGTGCTGAAGCGGTCTCATATGCATCATCCCAAGCGGCGTGACCACCGCCAAGGAAGCCATATGCCCCAGGAGCCTCTGAAAGTGTTTCAGTGGAACCGCTGTTCTCCGCCTGAATGACTTCAGACAGTTCAGCACCGACTGCGTGTGCTCGCTTGTGAGGCATGCTATCATTGAGACCGAGTCTAACTCCATGCTGAGAAAAGAGATGCTCTGAACTGGGGAGAGCTTGCTTTTTTCCCAGTTGACCCGAAGCCCTAGACGGCTGAGGTGCCTGAGCACCAGGTCCCTGTGCGCGCACAGCAACTCTCGAGAGTGTGTTAGATTCAGCCAGTCGTCGAGGTAGTTGAGTATGCGGACGCCCACTTCCCTTAACGGGGCAAGAGCTGCCTCTGCAACTTTCGTGAAGATGCGAGGGGACAGGGAGAGGCTGAAGGGGAGGACCTTGTACTGATATGCCGGCCGTCGAAAGCAAACCGAGACATGAAAGTACACATCCTTCAGGTCTACCGCTGCGAACCAACCTTGATGCCGGACGCACATCAAAATGTGTTTCTGCGTTAGCAGAAGTCTGTGTAAGGCCCGGTTCAGAACTTGCAGGTCCAAGATTGGCCGCAACCCACCGCCTTTCTTTGGTACGATGAAGTAAGGGCTGTAGAACCCTTCCTCCATTTTGGCTGGAGGTACAGGCTCCATCGCGCCCTTGTGAAGAAGGGTCACGATCTCCGCACACAGGGTGGTGGCATTCTCGCCCTGCACTGAAGTGAAGCGGACACCGCTGAACCGGGGCGGGCACCTGGCGAACTGAATCGTGTAGCCGAGTCGGATGGACCTGGCCAGCCACCGCAATGGGTTGGAAAGCGTTAGCCATGCGTCCAAGCTCTGGCCGAGGGGCACTAAAGGGACAATCGCATCTGAGGTACCTGGAGGTGGGGCCTCACGATGGGGAGGAGCAGGTGATGCCATGTCGAGGAGCGTTGTTTCGTCCCGAGGTGGCTGCGCTGAGGGGGACCTCAAAGCACTTACCTTGCTCTGCGTATCCGGCATAGCGTAGGTTAGCAACTGAGGAGGAGGACCTCTCGGGACTTCCTGCGGGGGGCTCTACGCTGGGGCTCGGGCGGAGCCGTCTGGGCTTTCGCCGCCGCAGGGGGATGCCCTCGGCGAGCAGACGGGTTGTGGGATCTTGAGCCGCACTGGGGCAAGATGTGCTGGATGGCCTCCGTCTGCTTCTTCACCGTCGAGAACTGCTGGGCGAAGTCCTCAACGGTGTCACTGAAAAGTCCAATCTGGGAGATGGCCACATTGAGAAAGCGTGCTATGTCGGTGTCCCTCATCTCGACCAGATTCAGCAACAGGTGGGGCTCCTGGACCACCAAGGTGGACATCACCTGCCCGAGTGCTCGTGCCATGACCTTCGTCACCCGGAGGGTGAAGTCGGTCGCCGAGCGCAGCTCCTGCAGCACATCGGGATCAGGACTACCCACGTGCAGTTCTTTTAGTGCCTTGGCCTGGTGTACCTGCAGGAGGGCCTTGGCATGCAAGGCGGAGGCGGCCTGTTCAGTGGCACTGTAGGCTTTGGTCGCCAGAGACGACGTAGTCCTACAGGCTCTGGAGGGGAGCGCCGTATGATCCCGCCAGGTGGCGGCATTTTGTGGGCACAGGTGCATCGCAACCGCCTTATCCACCTGAGGGACCTCCGTGTACCCGTGGACCACCCTGCCATCAAGGGTAGTGAGAGCGGATGAACCTGGAAGTCTGTTTCGGGCAGCAAAAGGTGCCCTCCACGACCTCGTTAGTTTGTCGTGTACCTCCGTGAAGAAAGGAACCAGGGGGGTGGGGATGTGGCCATGAGTGGCGCCCCAAACCCAGGAACCAATCATCTAACTGTGAGCGCTCAGGGGAGGGTGGAGGGTTCCAGTCCAACCCGATACTCACGGCAGCCCGGGCAAGCAAGGCGGTCAGCTCTGCGTCAACCTCAGACTGGGTGGGCAGACATGAAGGTGGCAGCCCAGTCGAGTCCTCAGCGTCCGACATCGCCAGTGCGCTCTCCGATGCAGTGATCGAAAACTCATCCTGCTCGCAGGCCCCAAAAAGACATCAAGCTGGCCATGAGGCGAGCTGGTCTAATTTCTGAACTGGACGGGAGCAAACAAGCATACTGGGGAACGGGAGGTCCGCGGGGAATTACCCGGTGAGACCGCACTCATTGAACTCCCCAAATCGCCTCCAGCACCAGCCGGGCTGGCCTCATACCCGTGGGTAGAAAGCGCAGCGCGGGGGGCGGCTAGAGTGGCTTTCCCGCTTCGGAAGAAGGAAAGCCGTGACCACAACGTTGCCATGGTCATATTCTTGCAATGAGAACATGAACCATCCACAAACGCTGCCTCAGTGTGCTCGCTGCCCAGACACTGCATCCAGGAATCACACAAAGACGGAAAGGCATCTTTATAAAGACGCATTTTTAAAAAGACAATCAGCGTCAATGTGTGTGCTCTAAAAGAGAAAATATACTCTTTAGCAGGAATATACATATTTTAGCGCTGTCGAAGCGCCCAGGGGCGAAATCTGCACTCGTCGTGCAGAAGGAGAGAAAGCAGCTGGAAATGAGGCATATATCCAAAAGCGTACGTTTCTTAAGATGTGAATGGAACAGCAGTAGTATTCAGCTCACTGATAGTACAACCGCTCGGCTCCGAAGAAAAAATCTGATTGAGAATGGGCATTCCTTCTCCTTTTATACCTGTATGTCCGGGGGAGTGGCATGCAAATTCCACTCGCCAATTCTCATTGGCCTTTTCTCAAAAGAATAGAGGTGTTTGGGGCTCTCAAGAGCGACCCCTAGTGTCACTACATCGACACAACGTCGAGTGAGTGACAGAAGGGGAACACCGTGATTCGATGTGTAGATTCTCTGTAATCTTCACGGATCGCGTTTGACATCTGAACCGATGAATGGAGGCCGAGCGGCTGCTCCCGTGTCCCTTATTTGTTTTTTTTTTCTCTATCAACAACGTGATTTTGACCTGGTGCGACTTATAGTCAGGTGTGACTTTATTTCTGGAAAATACAGTAATAAATAAAAAATAAAACATATATTTGCTGTGCCATTGCAAGAATTAATTTGCAAGAACAAATCTACAAATTCGAAAAGACACAAATTTGTCGGATTTTCTTTACCTAATTAGCGCTTTTTGCATCTGTGACCTCATTATACAGTGTATAATGTTACTTGCGTTTTTTGCATAGCCAAATTTCAAATATTACAAGTTCACGCTACTAAGACAGACAGAAAAAAAGGACAAGTTCTTGAAAATGAAAACTATCAACGATGGTTAAGTGGGATAGTGGTGTGCCATGGGATTTTTTAATGGTAAAAAGTGTGCCGTGGGAAACACTGACCTAAACCACAAAGAGTTCATCTGCAAAAAAGCATCCAAAAGAAAACACACAGCAGTAGGTACATTCTGCAATGCAATGCTTAACGAGATGGCTGGGACCGCATCAAACTTTTATCGGCACTTAGAAATGAAGCATAAAGAAAGGTAAGTGAAGTGTAAGTGATACTAGAAAATCTAGCTAGCTAACATTAGCAATCTGCCTCTTGCTGCGTTCCATTCAATTCGGAAAATCGGATTTTCCAACTTCCTACTGGGAAAAGTGCAATGGAACGCCACTTGAAGTCATAATTACAACATGGAAAGTCATACGGAAATTTTAAATTCCGATTTCACACAATCTTGTCGGCACCCAGGAAGATGGACAAAATAAGTGATAAACATTTACTTTTATTAAATAATATCAATAAATTAGTCCTACATTAAATGATATTTAAGCTTGTTTAACAAACGTTAGCAGAGTAGCCGGTGTTCAAAACATGGTAAATTATACTCTCTTTTGATAATCGTACACCTACGTAGCACAAATGCACAAATGCTATAGCGTTGCAGATTGTCATCTCTGGTGACAGTCAAACACCTGCTAAGCTAATGGGAGTGTTGCAGTTTTGACATCCGATTTGAATGGAATGTAGCATCTGTACATAAACTCATTTTAAATAGGCTGCTTTGCATATGTTTGGCACTCTTTGTTCTATTTTCTAGATTTAGGTATGTGGTTAGCAAACTGAACGCATCTATACAAGGCTTGTTCGTAAAAAAAAAAAAAAAAAAAAAAAAAAAAAACGTACTATATTGTTTAAGAAAAGACAAAGTGAAGACTTAAGTATTGAATAATTGTTTGATATATTCTGTTCTTAATGATGGTTTCTAGGGGAAGAGTCATTCAGAATACGAAGTGATGCGATGCTTGCACAAATATGTTATTGTTTTAGGTGGATGGTAAAACTTGGAAAAGGAGTGTGAATAAAGATGGTTAAGTTGATTTCAGCTCCTTAGTGTTTGTTTGTATTTGTTTGCTCATAGAAAACAAAGGAAAATTCACCTCTGCAATGCCTTTTGATTATTTTATCAAGCCATTTCTCATGGTAAACTGATACACACACACACGTGTACACACACACACACACACACACACAGGCAGCCAAAAGTTTGGAATAATGTACAGATTTTGCTGTTTTGGAAGGAAATTGGTACTTTAATTCACCAAAGTGGCATTCAGCTGATCACAAAGCATAGTCAGGACATTACTGATGTAAAAAAACAGCACATCACTATTTGAAAAAAGTCAATTTTTATCAAATCTAGACAGGCCCCATTTCCAGCAGTCATCACTTCAACACCTTATCTTTGAGTAATCATGATAAATTGCTAATTTGGTGCTAGAAAATAGCTTTATAGCCATTATATCAAACACAGTTGAAAGCTGTTTGGTTTGTTAAATGAAGCTTAACATTGTCTTTGTGTTTGTTTTTGAGTTGCCACAGTATGCAATAGACTGGCATGTCATAAGGTCAATATTAGGTCAAAAATGGCAAAAAAAGAAACAGCTTCCTCTAGAAACTTGTCAGTCAATCATTGTTTTGAGGAATGAAGGCTATACAATGCTTGAAATTGCCAAAAAAACAAAACAAAAAAAAAAACTGAAGATTTCATACAAAGGTGTACACTACAGTCTTCAAAGACAAAGGACAACTGGCTCTAACAAGGACAGAAAGAGATGTGGAAGGCCAGATGTACAACTAAACAAGAGGATAAGTAGATCTCTAGTTTGAGAAATAGATGCCTCACATCTCCTCAGCTGACAGCTTCATTGAATTCTACCTGCTTAACACCAGTTACGAGGACATTTTTTTAGGTTACAAACTGGTAATTACTAGGGTATTATGCTATAAATGTGGTTTATGAGGACATTTCTAATGTCCCCATAATTAAAATCCCTTAAACAAAATAAACAATTTTCTTTTTGTGGAAAATTTAAAAATGCAGAATTTTTTTTTTTTTTTGTGAGGGTTAGGTTTAGGAATAGGGTTAGGGGATATAATCTGTAGTTCGTACAATATAAAAAGCATTGTCTATGGAGAGTCCTCATAAGGAGCAGCACCAACATGTGTGTGTGTGTTGTGTGTGTCACTCTTATAAATTGCTTCACATGGCAATGACTGTCCTAATGCTAAATCACATGAAGACGAAACCCTGTCTGCATTCAGTGAACATTTTACGGTTGTGTGTAGGCACTGTGTCTGACTACTTGATGAGAGAGATAGCTCAGCTGCAATAAACATGGCGAGTTTGGGAGAATTCTTTTTAAAAAATTTAATAGTAACTGAGACAAATGTATTTGAACAATTAAACAGAGAACTTTTATTCTGTCTCAAAGCACTGAGGAAGACGACGGTGCAGGTTGACCAATCAGAAGAAAGGGGTGTTTCAGACCCACCATATGTGCTAATCAAATATTCAAGCCATATATTAGTGAAATCAAATAATCAAAACGCACAGTGTCCTGTGGCTATTTTTCCAATGTCCTATTTTTAACATAAGCATTAAATCGAAATTATGAAAAACAAGTCATTATTTGTTTTTTTAATACTGGTTTTTTTAAACAAATAATGAAATAAGTCATTTTTTGTTTTTCAGATTTTGAATTCCTAACTGAATATGAAATGAATGAATGATACACGGATTCAATAGTCATCTCTATAATATAGGCATCTTTAGCTGTTTGCCTTACCTTAGAAATTCTCCCGAAAGTATGCATGATCAATTTTAAAGTGGGATGTTTAAAGTTGGCAAATGTGCCTTTGAGAAAATGTGAGTAGTTGCTGATTGCAGAGGGAGCATCATTCTTGGGTCTGCTGAAGTGCAGGATGATTTGTGAGAAATTGTAGCAAGAAGGGTAGGATGAAAGGGTAGGGGTAGAGGGACAGAAATGTAGAAAATGTTGAAAATATACTGGCAGGTGCTCAGACTGCAATTAGATCACTCCACAGGCTTCTTTAAAATGGCAGTACCACACAGTGGACATATAAAATTAAGGAGACCATCACTTGTTTATCAGCATTTGTTATTTATCTCATTACATGTCCATGTGGGCTACAGTATAGGCAAGACCAATCGTCAACTGAAGACTTGAATCAAAGAGCCAGTTTACATGCACACCAATATGCTTATTACTCTCTAAAATCAGCATATTTAAAAAATCTGATATGGCAAGAAATCTGCATTTGCATGACATCTGAAATAATTGCGTTATTCTCTACTTTTGATGTCAAACCTTGAAGAGGCATGCGCTCAACACATGTGCACACTGAACCGGTATGAACACCGGGTAAGGTGTTTACAAGGCATGCGAAATCGGCATAATGGCAAAAATCTACCCGTGTCGACTAAGTTATTCATAAGCCGTTTATGGCCTTAACGCGGTTAATTGTGTTTACATGACTGCACACTTTGTCGGCTTATTAAGCATAATCGTGTAAGAATGTGCATGTAAACACACTCAATGAGCACAGGAGTGCTATAAGGAGGGCGGACATTCACACTTCAGTGGCTAAACACTTCATTGATGCTAAACACATTTTATCTGATTTGAAATTTTGTGGAATACAGAAGTTGACACAATCAAGGAGGGGCGGGGACATTGACGTAACACACTTACTATGCAAAGCCAAATGGATTTATGTACAACCGAAAGGGATAAATGAAGAATTTCAGCTATCTTGTTTTCTTTAATATGTTAGACATAGAGTGTTTGGGGAACAATTAATGTAATTCATTTTTCTTGCTCAGACTTCAATAGAAATGGAAAGAAGACAAGTAATCAAAGTGGCCCTGAGAAGTGAGCAACAGACGGAGCTTATTCCACTGGTGTGAAAGCAAGCAGACATTCAAGTGAGAATTAACGTGGTCTGAATTCTTCACAGTGACCATGAGGACAAAGACAACCTGGTGATTCAGTCAGTCTTATAGAATTATGATTCCTAGGCCTAATATGAGTTCTAAGGAGAGCTTTTCAAAGTTGTGTGTTTGGGTGGCTTACAGGACATCAACATACATGAATAAATGAGTCTGGTGGCAAGGTTGCTCAATCAGAATGATTTATGTGTTCTGAAAAGCAAATTCTAAGAAATGATTTACTATCTGTAAATTTGGCTAAAAATATAGTATGCCTGTCTATGTACGTATGAAGTACTTAAAGCAGTGCTACCATTAAACTCCATTCTCATATTCTATTTCTATGAGTGGAATGAAACTGGGCCAAAGATAAATCATCCAGCACTAGTTTTGAAGTTATCCAGCTACTCTAGAGTACCCTTATGGGTTAAAAATAACAGTCTTGTTATATGAAATGAGGTTGTGATGTGTGCTGTGTTTGGTAGCCAATAGTATTTGTTTGTGTGTGTGCAAGATGTTTGAATTAAAACCTCTGAGGACCCAGGGTCCAGAAGGGGACACTATGTCATGACAAAAAGTTTACAGTTAAAATGTTCAAGTCTCCAGATACATAAGTCAGACAACTGTGGTATTGTTTGAAAGCTTAGAATCTGAAATTTCCATAAATAACCATCAATTGTGCATTTATGTTACATAAAATAACAAAATAAGGCCTGAAAACATATCGTATCAGCGCCACCTAGATGTCACGTGGTAGAAATATTAATATGAATGTAAAGTCATGGTCAAACTTATTTATATAGCACATTTAAAACACCAGGAGTGCTCACCAAAGTGCTGCACATCAGGCATAACAGCAAATAAAATACATTTTAATAGTAACATAAGTTAAAAATGAAAATAAAGATATAAACAAATGATTAAACTATTAGAAAACGTACCAGATATGACTAAAACCAGAAAATAAGCAGCTAAAGATTGGCAAAAAAGGCCAAAAGCCAGGGCGGATAATAGATAAGACTGAGAGAAAAAGTTCGTTTTAAGGGACGATTTAAGTGAGTTTATTGTAGGTGAGAATCTGACAGAGAGGGGCAAACTATTCCAAAGTCTTGGTGCCATTACAGAAAAGGCCCTATCGCCTTTGGTTTTTAATTGTGACTGAGCAATGGATAGTAACAGCCGAGAAGAGGATCTGAGAGTTCGCTGGGAGAAGTGAAAGCAGATGAGATCTGAAACGTATATGGGGGTGAGTCCATGCAATGCTTTAAAAACAAACAGTAAAATCTTAAAGTCAAATCTGTATTTCACAGGCAACCAGTGGAGTGAGGCCACTGTCAAAAAGCGAGCTGCAGCATTCCATACAAGTTGCAAGCACGAGAGTGAAGACTGGCTAATTCCGGCATACAGTGCATTGCAATAATCAAGCCTTGATGTAATAAAAGTGTGGATAACAGTCTCAAGATCTTTGAATGTGAGGAAAGTTTTTAGCTTGCAAATTCCCCTAAGCTGGAAAAAAAAACTGGTTTTGACAACATTATTTATTTGTTTGTCAAATTTTAATTCCGAATCAAAAATTACCCCAACATTTTTGACTTGGGTAAGAATGTTGGCTTGTAGGGACCCCAATCTACAGCTAAAGCTATCTAACAGATGTGAAGGACCAAATAGGATGTCATGTTCTCATTTAGTTGAAGGAATTTTTATCCATCAAGCCTTTAATGTCCCTTAGACAGTCTTAAAGAGGAGTCAACAAATTAATGGCAGATTTTAATGGGAGGTAGAGTTGTGTATTGTCCGCATAACAGCGGTAGGAAATTTTATGACACTCAAGAATGGAGCGAAGAGGGAGTAAGTATAAAGAAAAGAAAATCTGACCCAGAATGGAGTCTTGTGGCACTCCACAGGGGATGGGAACTATGTGAACTTGACAATTTCCACCGAAAAACTCCTTTTTGTGAGATATGACAAAATCCAGTCTAGTGCTGTCCAGTCAAGTCCAGTCATGGATGCCGACCACATATTTTAATCTATTTAGGAGGATATGGTGATCATTGGTGTCAAAAGCAGTGCTTAAGTCCAGCAGTACAAGGATAGCACAATTTCCAGAATCTACATCTAATAAATCATTCACTAATTTTAGGAGGGCAGACTCTGTACTGTGTTTAGCTTTAAAACCTGATTGAAAGGGGTCCAAGATATTATTACAAACCAAGTAAGGGGAAAGCTGAGATAATATAACCTTCTCCAATACTTTTGATAAAAATGGCAATTTTGAGATAGGTCTGTAATTTTTAGGATCAGTGGGGTCAAGGTTTGTTTTTTTAAGCATTGGCTGAATTATGGCATGTTTAAAGCATAATGGAACAGTACTGTTTTCTAGGCAGCTATTGATGATGGAAAGTATGCAAGGGGAACAATGTCCAGTACATCTTTGAACAATTTAATTGGAATAGCATCAAGAGAGCAGGTGGTTGGTTTCATATGAGATAATGTCTAACAGATCAGAAAGAGATTTGGGCAGAAATTTAAAAAGACAAGAAGGAAGTGGTTGAAATATATGAAATTTGACCTGAAACAGGAAATTTGCCATCTGATACCAGTGATTTTATTTATAAAGAAGTTATAAAACTTCTCACATGACTCCGAACTTGGATAGGAGTCTTTGGATATAAAAGTCTTTCAAACTTTTAAAAGTCTTTCAAATAGCACTTAAATAGACAAATCATGTAGTATATCAAATGAAAGCTCTCATTCTCAGGAATGCGGCAGTTTTTTTGTTGTTGCCCTAATACCACAGTTTCAAGCAGAATTGTTCATTTGAGCAGAATTAAATTAAAATGTAAAATTTTCAATAGCCAAATCCCCCCTGACACGTCTACTTATGCAAACTTTGATTATAGTCCTAATAAGGAAAAAATTATAATGCAGCTAAGGACAAATTATGAGAAACAGAAAGATTAGTTCACCTCTTTCAACTGTTTTGGTCCGAGTCGTTCGTTCTTTTGTCACTTGACAGCCGTATATGCTATGCAGCAGTGCATAGCGTATACGGCTGCATAGCGTATACGGCTGTCACGTGACAAACAACAAACAAACAAACAACTCGGACCAGATGACTTGAGAGGTGAACTAATAATTTCTGTTTCCTGTGTGAGCAATGCATAGCGTATACGGCTGTCACATGACAAAAGAATGAACGGCTCGGACCAAAAGAGTTGAAAGGTGAACTAATCTTTTCTGTTTTCTGTACAGCGCCTATGCAGTTTTCACGTAACAAACAAACGGAGGTTGTGCAAGGTGCATGCGCGGCCAACACAAAATTAACAAATCACTCCCTGAGACTACTCGTTCTTCTGAGTCACATAAAAGATTTGTTCAAAATGAACGAATCGTTCATGAACTACCCATCACTAATGCACGCACACACACACACACACACACACACACACACACACACACACACACACATATATATATATATATATATACAGCTCTGGAAAAAATTAAGAGACCACTCCAATTGTTTCTTAAATAAGCATCTCTACATGTATGGCAGCCATTCCAGTGTCTGTTGAATTCCTGCTTGAATCTTTGCGCCAGGAGTGGCATAAAGCACAGCCATTACCCAGGAAAATAAAAAATGGCACTCCATGTCAAAAATGTTGCAGATTCCTGGTGTAACTGAACTATGGCCAGACAAGCTTAAACACATGCACTCCTTCGGAACTGGACCACGGATCACTTGACTAGCATAGATGCTGTTGCACGTGTTGAGTGTTGTTAAACTCACCGCTGAGTTTTGCGCAGAGAGCGCTCTGATGTTTACCACTGCGATTTTATTAAATTATTTGGAAGGTCAGATAAAAGTGATGGCTGGCCACATCGAATCACTGACTTACATTAAATAAAGACATTACATTGTACCGAGAGACTCTGAGAAGTGGTGGTATGCAAGAAAAACTGCCGGTACTCTGTAGACAAAATTAGAGTAGTGCAGGTAGCCTACTGCGTACTGCTGCGTACCACCCCACTTCAAGCACTATATATATATTCTATGCATCATAGGATTGTATTCCTGGCCAAATGAGACAGAACAGAAAGAAGCATTATCTGAGACCGGAGCAACACTGCAAAAATTTAGGAAATGAGTGAGATAAGTGACTGTTTAGATAACTTTTGTGCTATAATTGCTGGAATTACATAAACATGATCATAGTAAACTTTTATTTGTAACTTCAATATTTAAAAGGGTAATATTTTTAATTCTCCAGTTAATTAAGCTGAAATCCTCATCTGCACAAAGTAGCTGATTGTAACACCTTTTAATTTTAGTAGTCCTAATGAGAAAATGTTTCACCCAATTTTACATGATTCCAAATATGCTAATGCTAATATAATGCAGTTTAATCTATGGTGACCATGCTAATGAAATGTTCACCCTTAAAGGTGCACTCAGTCATTTTTTCATCATAAAAAAGCTGTACTCCCTAAGAAATAAATTGTAATTTTGAAACATACTGTATGTATCAAATCATGACCACTCACATGAGATGAAGACTCCAGTCACATCAGTAACCTAATAAAAAACTGTTTTATACTAAAAGGAGAGAGTCCCCTGAGGGCTGCCATGTTAGAATCACATGACCATCCGAATACTTGCTTAATCTCAGTAACCGCCTTGTAACTTTAACTCATGAATCCATGGCTGACTGTAAATTGTGAATTTTTACATTGGCATCTGTAACTGAAAACTATATTGCAACAGTCTGATTCCGGTAGTAAAAATCCCATTCATTTATACCATAGATTAATTGATTTTCAACGATAATTTATAAACCTTTAAAGACAGACCTACCGTGAGCTACAAGGTTGTTCATCAATGGTATATGCTTCCGCTGAAGCCATCGTCTGTGTTATTTCAGCTTCATTGTTTAAAAATCATGTTTGATAGCGTAATTCATGGTAAACAACTACAATACCCATGGTACAGCAGAGAAAGATCCACCAATCAGAGAACCACAGCCAACGAACCCGCGAAATGGAATCAGAGCAATCGCTCACTCCCATGATGCACTGTGAATGACTAACTGAGTCGGTCTCCCTTCACCCTTAAACTACTTATATATTTGTACATATCAGAATATTTTGCAATAAAAAATAGTGTATAATTCTTACCCCATTGGCAAATTTTTTTCTTGTTTTAAGCATAAATCTCAATAAATGTGATTAGATTTCTCTCAAAACAAGACTTAAACTCTTATGCCAGTTTGCTTGTCAAGTAAATAAATCACATTTTAAGAGTGTTTAGATATTTTTACTGGAATACAAGACAAAAATACTTGTCTTAAAAAATTTTTCAGTGTTGGCAACAGATAAAACAATATTGAGTTAATGAGTTTACAGTTAACAACGATATATGATTTAATGTGTTTACAGCATTGTATGTATGTACTGTATGCAGGGTTGGAGAGCAACGGAATACATGTAACGGGATTACGTATTTAAAATACAAAATATAAGTAACTGTATTCCACTATAGTTACAATTTAAATCATTGTTGATTAGAATACAGCAAAAAGTATTTTAAGTACTGGAGAGATTACTTTGCATTTTATTGTCATTTGTTTAATGGAATATTTAGTCCTTTCAGATGGAAAACATTTATACATATAAATGATATGATCCAAAGTGCATTTGAACAGCGTTGAAACACTTTCTTATGATATGTTACATTCATACAAGCAGACGGAGAAGTAAGTTTGGAGCAGTAGAAATAGAAATAAACCCTGTTTAAATTGTCATGTGAACATGTATCTTTATGCTAAGCTAAAATGCTCTTTCTACCCATTTAACATGCACTTGTAACCAAGCACGGTCGTATTTTTTTTATCAAGAAAATAAACGTTAGATTATATTTTTTTCTCTCTAGTAAGACCTTTCACATTAGGACAAAAATCTTATTCTTGATGAGAATCCTGAAAACATGATCGGTTTGCTTTTTCTTGTTTTAGAAACAACACTGCATGAGATATATAGGTTTTTCAGAGAATGTATTTTTAACATATGTATTTTGTCTTACTGTACTGGCAGAGTTTTTATAGTCAAAACAAGGGAAAAAATCTATCAGTGCTGAAGAAGTAATCCAAAGTATTTAGATTATGTTACTGACCTTGAGTAATCTTACAGAATACGTTACACATTTTGCCAGCATGTATTCTGTAATCTGTAGTGGAATACATCTCAAAAGTAACCCTCCCAACCCTGACTGTATGTATATATATGTGTGTGTGTGTGTGTGTGTGGGTGCGTGTGTGTACATAGTCTCCTGTTACACATACACATAGGCTTCAAAATGAACTGGTGCTTTACAATTGCTATATCCTTCATTGCCTCAAGGTAAGGTCTTTCCTAAACTCAATGCCAGGGTCTAATGCTGGCTGATCTGTGGACTTTGCCTGTCTAATTATAGTTTTAGCTTGTATTTTATTTTGACACCTTTTTCAATGTCCCAACTACATCCTGTCTCAGTTAAAACCTTATGCACTACCCAGCTACAGTATACCTAATTAAGTCCATGAGTCTATGTGTACCTCAGTAATTTATAGATATTTTTGTTCTTAACGTTAAATACATCATTCCTTAATTTCAGACATTATCAAGTGATTGACCTTTCCCTTTGATTATGTTTATCCATCTCCCGAGTCTTATAAAGGTCATCTCATTGCACACAATGAGCATTTTGTGCTAAGTAATATAACTTGAAAAACCTGGTAAGATGTTACATGTAATTCCTGTAATGATTCAGGGTTCTTTCATTATGGGTGAAAAAAAAAAAAAGAGCAAAGCATGAATGAAATGTAAGAAAATCCTGTTATCAAATCACTTTATTGTCAGTACACAGCTGAAACAGTAAGTGAAAAACTTAGGTGCATGATCCACCAACATTGCAGTCATGTAATAACAGTCTAGAAAATAAACCAGATGTACAGAATACACAGTATACTCACAGTATACACGTAATACACACAATATACACTTATTACACAGTGTACAAAATACAAGTACTTGAGCCGTTCCGTTGGAGTAGCAGTTGCAGAATGCAATCTTTACACTATACAGTGCATCCGGAAAGTATTCACAGCGCTTCACTTTTTCCACATTTTGTTATGTTACAGCCTTATTCCAAAATGGATTAAATTAATTATTTTCCTCAAAATTCTACAAACAATACCCCATAATGACAACATGAAAGAAGTTTGTTTGAAATCTTTGCAAATGTATTAAAAATAAAAAACGAAAAAAATCACATGTACATAAGTATTCACAGCCTTTGCCATGACACTCAAAATTGAGCTCAGGTGCATCCTGTTTCCACTGATCATCCTTGAGATGTTTCTACAACTTGATTGGAGTCCACCTGTGGTAAATTCAGTTGATTGTACATGATTTGGAAAGGCACACACCTGTCTATACAAGGTCCCACAGTTAACAGTGCATGTCAGAGCACAAACCAAGCCATGAAGTCCAAGGAATTGTCTGTAGACCTCCGAGACAGGATTGTATCGAGGCACAGATCTGGGGAAGGGTACAGAAAAATTTCTGCAGCATTGAAGGTCCCAATGAACACAGTGGCCTCCATCATCCATAAATGGAAGAAGTTTGGAACCACCAGGACTCTTCCTAGAGCTGGCCGTCTGACCAAACTGAGCGATCAGGGGAGAAGGGCCTTAGTCAGGGAGGTGACCAAGAACCCGATGGTCACTCTGACAGAGCTCCAGAATTTCTCTGTGGAGAGAGGAGAACCTTCCAGAAGAACAACCATCTCTGCAGCACTCCACCAATCAGGCCTGTATGGTAAAGTGGCCAGACGGAAGCCACTCCTCAGTAAAAGGCACATGACAGCCCGCCTGGAGTTTGCCAAAAGGCACCTGAAGGACTCTCAGACCATGAGAAACAAAGATTGAACACTTTGGCCTGAATGGCAAGCGTCATGTCTGGAGGAAACCAGGCACCGCTCATCACCTGGCCAATACCATCCCTACAGTGAAGCATGGTGGTGGCAGCATCATGCTGTGGGGATGTTTTTCAGAGTCAGGAACTGGGAGACTAGTCAGGATTGAGCAATGTAGATGAATGCAGCAATGTACAGAGACATCCTTGATGAAAACCTGCTCCAGAGCGATCTGGACCTCAGACTGGGGTGAAGGTTCATCTTCCAACAGGACAACGACCCTAAGCACACAGCCAAGATAACAAAGGAGTGGCTCCGGGACAACTCTGTGAATGTCCTTGAGTGGCCCAGCCAGAGCCCAGACTTGAACCCGATAGAACATCTCTGGAGAGATCTGAAAATGGCTGTGCCCCGACGCTCCCCATCCAACCTGATGGAGCTTGAGAGGTCCTGCAAAGAAGAATGGGAGAAACTGCCCAAAAATAGGTGTGCCAAGCTTGTAGCATCATACTCAAAAAGACTTGGAGCCAAAGGTGCTTCAATAAAGAATTGAGCAAAGGCTGTGAATACTTATGTACATGTGTTTTTTTTTTTTTTTTCCATTTTTTTTTTTTTTTTAATACATTTGCAAAGATTTCAAACAAACTTCTTTCATGTTGTCATTATGGGGTACTCTTTGTAGAATTTTGAGGAAAATAATGAATTTAATCAATTTTGGAATAAGGCTGTAACATAACAAAATGTGGAAAAAGTGAAGCGCTGTGAATACTTTCTGGATGCACTGTACTATGTAACATACAATTATGTAATGTGAAATTAGCTTGATACAAGGGACCTTTTAACAGTTCCCGATGCAATATCACCATCCTAAAACTGGTGAAATTTATACTGGTGTGCAATACCAGGCAATAAACATTCATCTACTGTGTGTATGCTGGGCAGAATCCAGTGTAGAAGAGCAAAGGTCTCACAGTTAAAATATGGTCTGAAAGCACCATGGTTAGCATGGACAAAGAGGATAAGACTGGACCTCCTAAATGCATCTTGGGCTTTATAATGATAAACTATCTTGCACAAGCTTTTCTGATTGGTCACAGCACAAAACCTTTTTCAGTTGATGCACACTGCACTTCCTGTTTATAGTCCAGAGGAAATCTGTCCAAACCAACATCCGTTATCAGGCAGTGGAATGCTTCCATCTTAATGGCTTTAGATTAATGGGGCCCGCGGCTGTTGGCAATTTTAAGGGAGCTGCACTTTGAGTTCTAGCTTCTAAACAGCAGAGATCCAGAATGAGCATAAATCATGGCTACATGTTGGACAGATGACAAAGTAAGCTTACTTCCAATTCTAAGCAAAAAAATAAATAAAAAAAAGTGTTGAAAAAAGAGCAATAACTGGACACGTTTCAGAAGCAAAATGAAGGCAATTTCTTTGTTTGCCCATTACATGCTTAGGCATGCAATATTTTCTTCTGTATTTTGTAGACAGAGAGGCCATTGGAATACTTGCAGAGACAATAGATTTGTACATGAGGACTGAGTGCAAATTACCCAGTGCAGGCGTGCCACTAGTCTATTGCTGATACTCTTGACCGAATTTAGCAGTCTCCTCACGATTGACTCTCTTATACAGGATATTTCCATTTGAACACTCACTTTTAAACCCTCACATGCAATCAGTTCTGAAGTTATAAATTATGCCCCAAGTTAATTGAATAAGAGCTTTCAGATGCACTTATAGCAAACCTCTGCAATCTTCATGTTCTTACAAGTGTTAAGAAAAAGGCTGTTATTTATTAATGTGTCCCTTACCCAACTAGCTATTTCATCATTTCTCTCTCTAAATAATTTGTACATCCATGTTTTATCTTTTCTAAACCACTCCCTAGACTATCAAAATTCATGAATGATAAAATAAAATAGTTCTTAAATACTTTTTAAATAGGGATGGAATGAAAATTAAAATTGTGTCATAATTTACTCACCCTAACGTTGTTCCAAACCAGTATGACTTTCTCTCATGGAACACAATAGTTGATGTTAACCATTCACTTTCATTGCATCCTTTTTTCCACATAATGAGAGTGAATGGTGACCGAGGCTGTCAGTTCCTAACATTCTGCTACTTTAGTGTTTCACGAAAGAAAGTCATACAGGTTATGAACAACATGTGATTGAGTAAATGATGACAGAATACTACCCCATAATTTAGATAAAAAAATAATCTATTATCTGCTGCATGATGAGTTGAGCCTCAGTCAGTGACTAAAACTGAAAATAATAATGAAACAACAGCTGTGAGTAATGGGTCTGTGTAAGACCTGTCTGGTGTTGTACCATAGTAATGGCAAACAGTGTTATCAAATCAAAACTCATAATGGGCCCAGCAAGGCCCATTATACCTCAGGATGAGTAACCATGCTGCCATGAGTCATGCTGATAAGTCTATCATACCCTCCAGACTTAATTTGTCTATAAAAACCTAGTTATAAAAAGTCATTAAGGTGCAGCTCAGAAATAATCTAATAAGATGGTCATTACCTGAAGGGATCGGGCCTCTTGAGTTTAAATACAATATGAATGGCTCTTCCAAAAAGAGTGAGCTGAATCAGCAACATGATCACATGGGAAGTCAGCATGTTGCTTCCGAAGGTTCCAGTACCCTGATATCGGCCACATGATGCCGATTTACCAACAAGCGCCATCTCCCATCAGACAGTTCTGCATCTGTTCAAGTGTGTTTACCTTCTCCTGTGACCTGACCGATGTCACTTTGCGTGAACATCGTAAGAAACCCAGATTCTCATCCTGCACTGAGACCAGGAAGTAGTTGTGTTTGCATAATTACGAGAGTGATTCGGAGGTTGCATTTTCCCTGTAGGATTACATTTTTACTCCACTGACGGTTAGGTTTAGGGTTGGGATTTGGGGGTACAATTAATAAAATCTGCATTCCTCTGTACTGTATTACATAGTTTACAGCTACAAACAACTCTTTTTAAAACTCGTTGTTGGCGCCCCTCTGTGGGTATTTCATCTGAAAACTAGAGGTCAGACGTGTCCATTTGTTCAACAACACTTAGTTTAGTTCAAGAATAGTCAAACATTTCCAAATTCCCTTTGAGAGATTAGTCTGGAATAAACTCTATTATGAGGAAAATTTTCAGTACAATACATGAATGAATGCTTGCAAACTTGCCAGAGTCTTTATGATGTCCAGTGTCATGTATCACAAAAAAAGCTGAACAAATTCTGGATTCCAGGATTGGTTTTAGTTTGACAAAACTCACCAAATCCAAATAGGCTTCATTAGGGTTAAGTGGTTTCAAGATGGTCGTTACCAACTTTATAAATTCAGAGTTTGATCCCGAGGTAAGGTTTGAAATTATAACTTACAGTATAAGAATTAAAACACAGTTATAACACAGCACAAGAGGATGTTAAAAAAAATATGATAAATTAAAACACATTTACACAACACGAAAAATCACTGTAAAATCATGAATAATTATAATACATTCACTCAGCACAGCACAGAGGCTCACTAGTAAATGATAAAGAATGTAAAGACATTTACACAGCAAGAAGAAACATTGCTGCTGCTGCTACTGCTGCTAGAGCACGAAAAAATCTGAAAGTGATGAAAATATTCAAATAGATAATATATCGATATGAAGATAACTTTATATAGGTCCACAACAAGAACATTCAGGCTTGTAATTTTAAGTTTAATATCTTGATTTGAAATTTAAAAAAATGAAATTAAAAGCTTTAGTATTAATTTAAATTACTAACTTAATATAATTTAATACTATTAGACATTAATAGACTATCGAATAATAAAAATGTAAGCAATTGGAAAATGAGTAGATGGTATGCACTAATAAAGACTTCATCTTTCTAGCAGCATAAGACACAATAAAGACATATCTGGTGTGCTTGTGTGCTTTTATTGAACTTCAAATGAGAAACTGTCTGTTCATGGCATCTCTGCCAGCAAATCCTAATAAGAAGGTGTTTGGGTGGCATTCACACTTTTCTGATATATCTACAATATAGTGTGGTTTAATTAAGTTTTTATATTTTAAAGTCATTCCATCATTATTTATATTGTATTAATATCTTACTTGAAATTATATAATTATTTTAGGTTTATTTATTCATACATGTTTTATGGTCAGTTTGGGAAAATGATTGGGAAAAAAATTATCTAACAAATGCAAGACTGACAAATTCTGACAGGCTGACAAATTCAAACCAATCCAATCAGGTTTAACTGGTACCATGATGCAGCTCATCAACTTTCTCTGTCAACTCAGGCTTCGATTCTGACTTTAAGATTAGATTACGTGCTCGTGCACATGAATGTGTGACATTTGCAGCTCACAACCCATCGAGTGAGAGAACGTGATTCACTTCTCGCGAGAGACTCAGCGTGATTTACCTCTCTGCTGAACGATGATGATTATGAATTTAAATTAATTTATACTGTGCAAAAGACATTGTTTAAAAAAAATATAAAAGAAATAAAATGCATTTACACTTCTCAATAGTTCAGCATGAAATCATGAAGACTTAAAACACATGATTTACACAGTACAAAGGATAACTGTAAAATGATGAAGCATTTAAAGATATTTACACAACAAGAAGAAACAATGGCTGCTACGAGAGCTCAAATTCTTAATGTAATAAAAAAATATAAAACAGCGTAAGTGAATTCATTTAGGCCCACAACAAGAACACACAGGCTTATTAATTTTAAAAGCTTAAAGGTGCAGTATGTAATATTCAGAAATCCTTGTTATTAATGACACCTGTGGCCGTTAAGTGAACTGCAGCCAGCTACCTGTTGCTCGCACTCGCGCACACACTCCATAGGTACGTGAGCGAGCGAGCATCCAAAACAATGATGTAACGTACAAAGAGACTGAATGTGACTCACCAGCATCATGCTGACAGATGAGGTAGCATAATTCAAATTACACAGTTATGATTGTTTTACTACAAAGTTTGAAACTAAACTAAAACTACTTATCAGCTAACAAAGCATACTGATACACACATACAGCTACATACTACTGAACTATACCAGACAGTTTACTGTTGCACTGCACTGTTATACTATTGTATGTTTTGTGTGTCATATGTTGTACTACGAATAAGAAAGCAGCGTATTTGCTTAAATTTATCCTGTATGCCTGACTTTTAGTATAAAGAGAAGATCGTTGAAATTATTTGAAAGTTACGAAGCAAGGTAGGCATACTGCATGGAGGCATGAGGACTGCAGATGTTGCCAGGGCAATAAATTGCAATGTCCGTACTGTGAGACACCTAAGACAGCGCTACAGGGAGACAGGAAGGACAGCTGATAAAATTAAGATATAGTTCATTTACAAGAAATTGCTAAAGATCCTGATTTCATGCCAAATACATTAGATAAAACATTGAAGTTTTGGGAAGATAGAGGTCTGAAAACATATCACCAACTGTTCACTGATAAAGGAATGGATACCTTTTCAGACCTAGCAAAAAAGTATGAGCTTCCAAATTCACATTTAATTATTTACAGGTAAGATGATATTTATTAACATAAGTTAAAGAAATAAAAAAGGTAATGCATCCATTAATAAATTATATAACTGTGTTATGAGACTGGGAAGGACGAGACGAGAGAGTGGGGATCCAACTGCAGAACTCTTTATTACTGAACTCAGAAGATGAATGGAGCAAAGATGAAACTAAAACGCTGGAGCAAAAAGGGAACTCAAACATAACAGCAGTTTGCTGGCTAAGGAGGTAAGTAACATCATAAACTACGTGCTAACAAACTAACAAGAACCTACAAAGCTGAAGGTAAACATGAGGGCTATATATACACACATGCAGAGGCAAACTGGCCATCAGGAGAACCTGGACTTTTCCTGGTGGGCCGGCTGCGAAACGGGGCCGAATGGGCTGAGATAAGCTGAAATGTGCCACCGCGTTATGCAGAACGGGCCACAAAACAGCTCCGCGATATGCAGAAACCTCCCGCTCAACAACTTTTGGGCCAGATTACAACCCCAAATTATCAAATATGTTGTGAATGGTTATTCAAAATAACAAATAAAATAAATAAATAAAATTATTTAATAAAATAATTTCTCTTTCTTGATGTACAATTTGTACACTGTCTTTAGTAAAAATAAAAATAAAAAGCATAAAAAAGGCTACTATTGATTAATTAAAAAGTGAGCACTTGGAATACTGTATGCAATAAATTGGTATGCAATAATAGGAGGTATTTGTTATTTTTATAAAAGACGTATTTTGTGTACTGCTTATATTTGTTATTGCTTATATTATTATAACTTCAAGTAAAATACTGTATGTTCATCACCCCTTTCCATAGCAGTCTTGAGCTTTTAATATTTTAAAAACGATTATGTTTTGCAGGTATCATATTAATCCATGTTACTGGCTGTTTTATAGATGGCCTAATATAGTATGTTTATATTTTCAAAGATATTTTTTGCTATGGCTAAAAAGGGTAAATGAAAAGCAATACAATTTTAAATAAAATACAACACTATCTGCTGAAAATCTACATTTAGATTCTCAAATAAATAATTTATCACGGAGAGCCGATTTTGCGGATTTCTAAGATTTTATTTGTAAAATGTGCTTTAAGAGACATGGTGGAGTGACTTGATTGAGTCAAAGATGTCATTTTACTCACAGCTGATTGGTTCAGTATCTGTTATCGATCTGTAATCCAGAACAAAACCTGCTACGGAGCAGGTTAGCCATGTAGCGTAATTACCATGGAGATGAACACCGCTAAAAGCCGGCCAACTTTCATGGTACCTAAAACCTGGGGTTGAGGCAAACTAGTCTAAAACTTACCTGGCTAGAAACCGAAACCGGCTTCATGGTGCAGGCCTCAGATTAGCCAATTAGCATATGTTACTATGGCGAGGAATCCCGATGAAAGCCTATCCACTTTACTGGCACCGCAAATTCAGAGTTCACGTAAACTAAGTTTAAACATACTGGATGCTTAATCCTGCTTTGACATAGGCCACTGTTCTGTTAAATTAACAATAACAAAAATTAAAAGTGAACCCAACAATGATAATTACAAATGTGATAAAATGCATTAATCCTGCCAAATATCAATGAAATACCAAAGTTCATTGTTTCACTAACAGGATTGCCTAAAAGGAAATAGGCTACTGATTATTTTGTTAATAATAATTTGAAAATTCTGTCAGTGCAGAGTTCCCTGAATTCAAAAATTCAGTTTAAATAATGACATTCACCCTAATTGTCCTAGACACATTCATGATTTTATAAGAGAAGTAACAATGTCTTATTTGTGAACAAATCATTCTTTTGAGTAAGAGCATTTCTATGAAACATCCTTTTTTCTCTCCATTTGTTAACCAATATTATAGAACAAGATCAATGTTTATGTACATGATTATAGATTAATAATTTCACAATTTATAGTTTATAAATTATTTTATAGTTATTTTATAATTATAGTTACTGTATTGTTTATTTATAGTTATATTGTATCAAACATCACAAAAACCAGTTACAATAAATGTCACATTTGTCTTGGTTGTTATTTAGAGGAGTGAATTAATTGTAGATGATGTTTCTCTGTCTTTCATTCACTCATGACTCAGGTCTTTAGAATCTGTTCTCCAAAAATATTTGTTTACTGATTCATTCAGAAACCATGTTTGTAAATCACACCTTTATGCCAGAAGATTTGTATGTGTTTTTTGTGAGTCATTCACAACCGAAACAAGTCTAATTATACTTTAAAATTTGCGTGTCTAAAAATCCACTAAAAGGCTTCAGCAGTGTCATAGGCATTTCTGCCACATATGACAACAAATCAAGTCTATAATTTTGTAAACTGCTGAGAATGAATATCAAGCTATACAAAATTTGCCTAATAAGTTTTTGTTACACACTGATGTCATTGTAATGTCATCAGTTACTTTTACTCTTTCTCTCCTTGTTGAACAGGATTACCGAATAAAACGAACGACATGCCTCCTCCTCTCCTTCTGTCGATCAGCAGATCCTGATCCTTGCATGTTCACGAAAGAAACGACTGATTTGTCTTGTTTATTTTCAGCGAAGGTCCGTGTTCATTCAATGAGTCAAACCAATGATATGCTCCTTCACAGCCCGCACTCAAGCTCTATTGGATTGCGCTATAAATTAGCCATCTTGTGCTTCAAACTAGTGCTGTTACAGTGCTCCCACTGTTTAAGAGGCCTAACAATCAGTGTTTAAGGAGGACTTAGGCAAACACAGATTTGCGTGCTGAATGCAGAGTTACATGCTTTCTAGCAGGGCTAAATAAGGGTCTATTCAGCCCTCTAAATAGGGTGTTGCAACGCCTATGTCCGGTTCACAAAACCGGTCTGAATGATTCATTCTCAAATTAAACTCACTGACTCAATGATTCGGTTTTGTTTTCCCACAGAAGAAAGTCACATACTTCTGGAACAACATAAATGTAAGAAAAAAATGTTTTTGTTTTTTTTTGTCGACTGTAATGAGTCAAGTAAGGGGATATGGACTTTGTGTCACATATATGCTTTCTCAGGAGTGAATTAAAGCAACACAAAGTTTTCTTCACTCAGCTGACACAGAGATAAAAAATTAAGCCTTCTCCTCTGGCCATTAATCACCTTAAGGCAAGCAAATGTTCTGCTTCTCCAGGAGGTCACTGTGAGGACCAGGAACCCAGAAGAAAAGGTTTTAAAGCTCAATGTTTTTAAAAAAACAAAAAAACATTTAACTTCAAGGCAATTGATTGCTTTTTGTTGGGACCACACATAAGCAATCAATTAGTAACACCTTTAGCACAGTTAAAAGAGAAGACCCAATTTATTGTGACATTTCTTATATAAAGGAGCCAAAAAAGTTATGTCACTGTAGTATCTTTCAGCCACTGGATGACATCCCTGAGAAATTTGGAGAGATGTCTGACCTCTACCTTACTCTGTGCTACATCTAGAAGGCTATGCATTGATGGTAGCTGTCGTCTGCTGTGCTGTGGCGTGGGAGAGTAATTTATCTTAATTTGTACACTTTCAGAGGTTAATTAGATTGAGTTAGACCGTGTCTGATAAATGATGCAAGACTCTACCTATTTTAACAGTCCTGCAGATCAATGAAATCGATGGCAGGAGTAATGATGGATGATAGATTGGATGGGTGCCTTTGAACACGTCGCTTAACACATGCACTGAACTTCCATTGAGGAGGAAAACAAAATAAGTCACACTGAGCAGTGTGACACTCAGGATCAAGCCAGTGACAGATTCAGACATCTAATGTCCTTTAATATTTTTATGATTTTTTAGGGCCTCTAATCCAAAACCAACTTTATCTGTATGAAAATATCATGTGCTGTTCAAAAGTCTACATGTGAACATTTTTATATTTTGTAATTTACGTAATTATAGTTTATTTTATAACAAATTATGTTATCAGCTTGAGTGAAAAATTTGATTGAAAACCTGAAATGAATAATGGACATTTCAGTTTTCCTTTGTTTGTTTGGTATGCCCCTATTGCTTTCATGACAGCATGTACTCAAGCTGGCATGGACACCATAAATGTGCAAAACCTGACAATCCATGTTATACCAGCATAATTTGAGAATTTTCCAAAGAGTATCTTGTGTGCTTCAGTGGTAGCAAATTTGCTTGTTTGATTAGTGACCTAAAAATAGTGTAATATTTCATATTCATTTTACATCATAACATTTCTGAGTTTTAACTTCTTCAATGTCCTAACATTTTTGATTATTTCCAGGATTAAATTAGGTTTTGAATCCCAGATTTTCAATTTGGACTTTAGTGTGACAATGTATCGCTAAACCAAAGCCATTTGTTTTTATACATCAATACAATTGATGGCAAAAAGTAATAAAGTACTGCAATACTTTGCAAAACCGAAAAGTTTAGTTCTCATCTTATAACCAATTTAAAATGAGCATACAAATAACCCAAAGCAAAATTAGTCCTTCCCTGTCCTTCCTCTTCTCTCCCACCCAAATAGGCTCTGTGATTGGCAACAGCTGTTGAATAGGACCATGACCACCTTCATCACGGAAACAGCCATGCATAACCCTGATCTAGAAACTTGCTGAGAGCCTGACAGAGTCATGCCACACAGATCTGTCTGATTCTATAGACATTTATTTATACCCTGATGACACTGGGCTGTTGAAATTTGTTAGATTGTGGCTGAAATAGAAAATATCCTTCTAGCATTCTATCACCTTCTAGCTCTTGGCACTGTACATTTCAAATTAGTGTGTAAAGAATAATATAAATAAACATTATTTGTACTGACTGTGATACAATTAAGCAATATCGTACAAGAAACAGTGCTGATATTCAGTACAATATCATTCGAGTTTAATAGAGTTTTAATCAGATTAGAGGATTGAAACTAACTGTTCGAGAAAGACATATGGCAATATATGGCAATATCAGAACCAGTCCTCCATACTGTCATGATGAGTTTAAAACAGATGTTCAGATTTCTTCAGAGAGCTTGGGACTTTAGAACTAACAGAGGCTTATGAGTGTGGAAACTGAAAGCATGAGAAGAGATAGCAGAGCAAAGCCCTATTTGAAAGAGCTAATCTGACCAAAGCTGGATAAAGCAAGTGAATTCACTGGATGGATGTACTTTACTGAAAGTCATTGTAAGTTTCTTCCATAATGACTCATTCCAATTTGAAAGTTGCTTTTTAATTGTGGCCTATTCACCAACAAATGGAAAACAGGTTTTCCATTACATGTAGATTTTCCATTGCAAGTGTAACTTCTTTAAGATGGATTTTTAAAGTACAGTATAAAACTAATTACATAAAGTCATAACCTTAGGATAATTAGCTTATGTTGTAACAATTCCAATAATTTGTAAGTTGTTTAGGATAAAAGCGTCTGCTATACACCCACTGAGCACTTTCTTAGAAACACAATGGTCCTAATAAAGTGACCGACATGGTCTTCTGCTGTTGTAGCCCATCCACTTCAAGGTTTGATGTGTTGTGCATTCTGAGATGCTATTCTGTTCACTACAATTGTACAGAGCGGTTATCTGTGTTACCGTAGCCTTTCTGTCAGCTCAAACCAGTCTGGCCATTCTCTGTTAACCTCTCTCATCAACAAGGTGTTTCCATCCGCAGAACTGCTGCTCACTGGATGATTTTTGTTTTTGGCACCATTCTGAGTAAATTCTAGAGACTGTTGTGCGTGAAAATCCCAGGAGATCAGCAGTTATTGAAATACTCAAACCAGCCTGTCTGGCACCAACAATCATGCCATGGTCAAAATCACTGAGATCACACCCCCCCACACACACACACACATTCTTATGGTTGATGTGAACATTAACTGAAGCTCCTGACCCGCATCTGACCACATGATTTTATGCATTGCACTGCTGCCACATAATTGGCTGGTGTTCCTAATAAAGTGCTCAGTGAGTGTATAAATGTAAATATTCAAATCATTACCTGTCCTTAACCAAATATTCTTTTTCAACATCAAAATCAAATGAATTTGAGAAAACAAAATATGGAAAATTTTTAGACCACATTTAAACATTTAAATAAAGGGTAAAAGGAAGAACATATCTGGCTTTCAGTTGTACAGTAAGTCTCTGTTACGCCTGTTTAATGTTGGCCCTTTTTTGAGTACCACTGAGAACTCAGAGCATAACACAACAAGGGCATTCAGTGTTAAGTGGAAGCTTTCTAGTGCCATAATCCCCCTTGAGGAGAAGGGACCTCCAATTCAAAGCCATGGCTGCTAAATGCTTCAATATCTGAGCTCTGACCCACAGAAATCGGGATGGGGGGTTAAACTTGGGCCAAAATAACAATAAATTCCTCAAAGTCTGCAGCAGAGTATTTTAAAGCTGGTCTAAACCCTTCAGATCCCACTAGCTCTCTTAAAGAAAAGCTGGTAGACCATTATTTTCCACTTTATCTGCAGGTCACAGGCTGTTTCAGATCGCCCTAGAGATATATAAAAAGATGGCAGGACCAGATTCCAAACCTCACAAATATGTGCTGTGCCAGTAATAGGATTCTAGGCATAGACACACAATAATAATAGGAAAAACTGTGGCCTTTATTGCGTTCTTTTTCTAATGCATGATTAACAACATTAAGAGATGTTTTTATTTCACAATACACTTCACTTGATGAATGTTGAAATTGGAGACTGTGTACATCTCACCCACAGCTAAGTTGTACATTGGCCTTCATGCATTTCATACTTGGACATATTTATACAGATGAATTTCATCCTTCATGAACCCATATCTGATCACACTACTCCATGGAGGAGGGTAAACATTTTTACTTTCTTGAATTTATAATGAATATCGATTTATGCATTGTCTAGTGCTTGCATGCAAGGAAGAACTCATTTGGATTTGCTGAATGTTTCCAGGTTCATGGCTTAAAATCTTTTAAAGATATTCAGTACTTTGTTTGAGGCACTTAACTGCAAGTACATTAGATATTCACTAGAAGAACTGTATATTGCGCTTTGAATTGTGTATGAGAAATAATTAGTACTTATTACTTTTGGACAGGTAGTAATTCTGATCACAGTCACATCGCTACTTTCCTCATTTTTTTTCTGTACAAACGTTCCCAATGTGTGGACAAACAGTAAGCCTGCCGAACTGGACTGCATTGGGGCAGTGTGTGGGGCAGTGGTGACTCAGCGGTTAAGGCTCTGGGTTACTGACCAGAAGGTCAGGGATTCAAGCCCCAGCACCGCCAAGATGCCACTGTTGGGCCCTTGAGCAAGGCCCTTGACCCTATCTGCTCCATGGGCGCCATATCATGGCTGACCCTGCACTCTGACCCCAGCTTAGCTGGGATATGTGAAAACAAATACATTTCACTGTATACAGGTGCATCTCAATAAATTAGAATGTCGTGGAAAAGTTCATTTATTTCAGTAATTCAACTCAAATTGTGAAACTCGTGTATTAAATAAATTCAATGCACACAGACTGAAGTAGTTTAAGTCTTTGGTTCTTTTAATTATGATGATTTTGGCTCACATTTAACAAAAACCCACCAATTCACTATCTCAAAAAATTAGAATACATCATAAGACCAATAAAAAAATTTTTTTTTAGTGAATTGTTGGCCTTCTGGAAAGTATGTTCATTTACTGTATATGTATTCAATACTTGGTAGGGGCTCCTTTTGCTTTAATTACTGCCTCAGTTCAGCGTGGCATGGAGGTGATCAGTTTGTGGCACTGCTGAGGTGGTATGGAAGCCCAGGTTTCTTTGACAGTGGCCTTCAGCTCATCTGCATTTTTTGGTCTCTTGTTTCTCATTTTCCTCTTGACTATACCCCATAGATTCTCTATGGGGTTCAGGTCTGGTGAGTTTGCTGGCCAGTCAAGCACACCAACACCATGGTCATTTAACCAACTTTTGGTGCTTTTGGCAGTGTGTGCAGGTGCCAAATCCTGCTGGAAAATGAAATCAGCATCTTTAAAAAGCTGGTCAGCAGAAGGAAGCATGAAGTGCTTCAAAATTCTTGGTAAACGAGTGCAGTGACTTTGGTTTTCAAATAACACAATGGACCAACACCAGCAGATGACATTGCACCCCAAATCATCACAGACTGTGGAAACTTAACACTGGACTTCAAGCAACTTGGGCTATGAGCTTCTCCACCCTTCCTCCAGACTCTAGGACCTTGTTTTCCAAATGAAATACAAAACTTGCTCTCATCTGAAAAGAGGACTTTGGACCACTGGGCAACAGTCCAGTTCTTCTTCTCCTTAGCCCAGGTAAGACACCTCTGACATTGTCTGTGGTTCAGGAGTGGCTTAACAAGAGGAATACGACAACTGTAGCCAAATTCCTTGACACGTCTGTGTGTGGTGGCTCTTAATGCCTTGACCCCAGCCTCAGTCCATTCCTTGTGAAGTTCACCCAAATTCTTGAATCGATTTTGCTTGACAATCATAAGGCTGCGGTTCTCTCGGTTGGTTGTGCATCTTTTTCTTCCACACTTTTTCCTTCCACTCAACTTTCTGTTAACATGCTTGGATACAGCACTCTATGAACAGCCAGCTTCTTTGGCAATGAATGTTTGTGGCTTACCCTCCTTGTGAAGGGTGTCAGTGATTGTCTTCTGGACAACTGTCAGATCAGCAGTCTTCCCCATGATTGTGTAGCCTAGTGAATCAAACTGAGAGACCATTTTGAAGGCTCAGGAAACCTTTGCAGGTGTTTTGAGTTGATTAGCTGATTGGCATGTCACCATATTCTAATTTTGTGAGATAGTGAATTGGTGGGTTTTTGTTAAATGTGAGTCAAAATCATCACAATTAGAAGAACCAAAGACTTAAACTACTTCAGTCTGTGTGCATTGAATTTATTTAATACACAAGTTTCACAATTTGAGTTGAATTACTGAAATAAATGAACTTTTCCACGACATTCTAATTTATTGAGATGCACCTGTATATGCAAAAAATTTATATATAATGTGTGACCAAAATAAAGGCTTCTATTTGTGTTGGCTGTCAGAGGCTATAAAGGACAGAAAATATATATATTTCATATATCTGACCATTTTTATTTCAGTAAAACAGCTGAGTATATGCCATAGTTAACTTAGAGTCATCCTTAGAGCCGGAGGATAAACTAAATGAAATGGCGTGAATAGTGGAGACATGCCCTTTGTAAGTGCCCATTAACAAAGTTCTCCATTGTGGCCAGAGTGAAAGTGCAGCCTTTGTATCAGAGCTGGAACACTTCACAGTACACACTGTAGCCTATGATGCCTGTTCTGCACCTCATTAGACATCAGCTTGAGCAATTTATTATGCCTTGCAAGGAAAAGATTTGTGTCAAAAGAAGAAAAATGAACACAGTGAGCCAAGGCAAGTTTGCAACTCATTTATCTATTGTTAAAGAGAGCCTGAATAAAGCTGATATGACTGCATTCACACACATACACATATATCATACAAATACATGACAATAACCTCGCATCCATACATAAGTTGTGCAGAAAAACAGCAGTTGCATAGAATATAATTGGGCCATCAGTCATTTGTGAATTTCACAGCTTATTTACAATGCACAGAGGCAGTAAAATTCATCTGCAAACCTTCGTTAAAATGTTAATGTAAAAAACTGTATAACACTAACATGATATCAGGCAAATCTGTTAAAATTTATACAATTTTTTCAACACCTTTAGCTACACATTAAATATGTAAGGAATAACTGAGGACTGATCATTTAATTACTGAAAAATAATGTACCCGATGTGTTATTTTTAATAATTCAACAGGCCAGAGTCAATTATTCTGCTTGCACCACAGTTAACACACCTCAAGACATCTTTCATGGTTTTATCTCAAGACTTTTGCAGGTTTTAGTACCTAAAACACTCTTGTGAGTAGAACTACTTTCTTATGCCACAGATTCAGTATCTTGCTTTGATACAACCCAAGCCTTTGTTGCTAGTTCGAGAGCATCACTTTAGACCTAGTAACGGAAGCTTGGGCTGCATTTAAGCACTTATTATAGTACCAAGGTATTGTGTGTGTGTGTGATAGAGAGAGAGAGAGAAAAAGAGTGAATGAGAAAAGGTTGATAGCAAGAGAGTATTCGGGAGTGTGTTTACCGGCGTCCGCCGCAGGTAGGGTTTCCAAACGTCCCATTAAAAATGGAATCATACCGTATTTAAGGGAACAAAATTGCCCTCCATATGAAATCCCTATGGGATGCATTTTGTCCCGTATTTTAGCGTCTGAGAATGTTTCACAAACCGAGAGAAATGGACCTGAAACACACCCCTTTCCCGTGAGTTGTGTTGTTAAGTTACACAGATGCCACAGTTGACAGAATGCGGTCTGGGGAAAGATCAATGACAATCACTGCACAATTTCTGTCATGTTGTCTGTAAGAAGCAGGAGAATTTTGTCAAACATATAGCATTTCAGTGCATGTTTGAGTGCATGATTCATACCATTGTGATTTCAAAACACCAGTAAATGCACCTACTCATGACATGACATTACATTGCATTGATGTCAGTACTTGTTCTGGAAGAGAGACTCCTCGAAATGATGGTGAGAAAAAATGCATACTTTAGTACAAAAGAACAGAACAGCACAGGTTTAGTTAAAACGCTTAATGTGGTTGTCTTAAATTTCCCTTGTGATAAACACCATTTACGGCCAGGGGCGGGGTTATGATTTCCGAGACCCCAAGCAACCGTCCAGCGGGGCCCCCTTTCGGCATACAAAGAGGGAAAATTGCTTAAAAGTTATTTTTAATTTAAACATATTTTCTCACAGACAATGTAGCCAAGTTCATTCAAAATGTTTAATGAAATAAAAATCTAGCTAAAGATAATGAATGTGTGTTTTCCACATTTTTTCTCTAAATAAACACAAGGAAGAATGGTATTTAATTTAGAATAAAATAAATATACTTTATATGCTGCAATACAGTAATACAAATGCAATATTTACCTACATATATTTTTACAAAACATTTTTGTAAATGAACAGAGTGTGCAAAAATTACAACTTCACAAACTTATATTTTGGAACCCAGGTGAATATTATTTTATTATTTTATTATTGTCTGGTCAAGCTTATTATAATATTATACTAAATTATTATTATTTTGAGGATTTGTTTATTACAATAGTCATATATTTCTGTCGTATTTACTTCACCTTCACTTGGAGCTTTTATATTGTCGGGACAATATAGTGCACTGCAGTGTCAAACTCTATTTTATTTTATCTACAGTATAAAATGTTCCTCATTACAAATCTGGTGAAACGCTGTCACCTCCTACATCTCTGTGATACTGTGTTGTGTTTTTAGATTTAGGCTTCAAATGTTTGCAATTGCGTGAATGTGTGAACCTGCAGCACTTTGCCTTCACAATGCACGTGAACTGCTCAGAGACCACTGAAAACAGCTTTCACTGTAACCCAAGGAGAAATACACCATTTACATGTTAAGAATTCTCTCTCCCATAAAAATCCATTATAATGCATGGTTGATTAGAACAGTACTAAGACTTGTACTAAATGCGCGGTCCTATTTACGTACCTTTGCATGCCGAAATTCAGTGGGCGAAATACAGTTATACATAAATACAGTCTTTCTACATTGATTGCAGCATCGTTCTTTTGGCAAAAAGGTAGAGTTTATTAAAAGTGAAAATTTATCAAATTTGGTTGTTCTTGGTCATTGTATTAAAGAAAAAAAGCTGGAATGTCCCATATTTGGCTGGTTGAAAGTTGGCAACCCTAGTCACAGCTCTCTTCAGCTGTAACATCACTTCAAATCATCGTTAAGCTGTTAGTTTGACTACACTTCTCAGCAGCAGTGTGGTAGCGTTGCATTCTTGTATGGAGATTTTCAATTGCAACATTTTTTTATTAAGTCGCAGGGGTGCTTGTGGTAGCCTGTATGGCTCTTTGAAATAACTGAAATATTTTTTGTTTTGTGGTAAGCGACGAGAAATCAATGGAAGCCCAGACCACGTGTGTGCTTCAGAGAAACAGTAGGATAGAGCAGAGCGCATCAAGCCTGGTTTTCATCTAGTGCAGATGCGGTGCGCATCGGGCCAGAGAGCAGTGCGCACACGATGCACTGCGGTGCCTGGCAGCTTCACGCTAGTGGTTTTGTGATGGTTCGCGCAACACTCGCATGAAAACCAGGCTTGAATAGCACGTGTTTCAGATTAGGAAGTATATTTAGCACGTTTAAGGCACCAAACGGCAGATGGATATCGTTACATTTGCAGGGAAACCGCTGCAACAACCAACACTTAATTAACTCCTGTTTCAGTTCCACTTAAACACCTGCAATTCTGAACAAAAACATTCAGGGCTGGACCAAAATCATTCGGGCTCGAACCCCGAATGTTTTAACCTAACAACGCGCCTGCTTCATAGCTGTGTGATTACTGAAATATAATTGCACACTTTACAATGTCCATCAACCAATCAAAATAGAGCATTCAACTGCATCGTGGTATTCACCTTATTCAGCCCCGCCCCTTTTCCGCGCACTGCTCTTCTGAATTTTGTCATCTAACTTCCTGTTTGTATTGCAGCTACTGAGAAGGGTCGATCAAAATGGATTACGTGTGGGAGCACAGAAAGTATTTTTCACCAAGAGTTGATGGTGTGAGTCTACAACACTTTACTACGTGAAAATGCTATAGTGAGGTGTTTTTTCTGTCACTATAATGTTTGTTTTTACCCAACCGCGGAGGTAAATTGGACCAGGCAGATCACATTGAGACAGCAATGACACACTGCACTTTTTCATAATACAAGTGTTTCATTGTTTTATGTGTTTATTCTGCTTAAGGTTTCAACTTGTTAATAATTTGTGTAAAATGTGTAGTTGATATGAAATTTCCAACAGTGACAGCTCGTATTATTACACATGCAAGTTCAACATTAAAGAAAATTACAATTGTACTTTTGAAAATTAATTTGTCACCCAACATTTATAGAGGCTTAAATGTGAGGGTTAGGGTTAGGTTAGAGTTAGGGGTTAGGGTTAAAATGTTTGTAAACGGATTATAAAATAAAGCATACACTTTCACATGTGTATGTTTGTGTGTGTATAAATATAGTGTTATCCCTCCCCCCGTCCCAGTTTAACGCTCAAAAAATCTGCTTACCTTAACTTTAATGCGATAGGTGAATGCAGTGCCTGAATTGATTCCAGTCTTATGGGGGGGGGGGGTCCCCACCCCTTGAGGTTTTAAGATGGGGCGGTTTGATTGGGGGGCATTGCACTTAGAGGTATTTAGGGGCACAGTCGGTGTAATACGTTGATACATCTGGTAATGAGTCACAACAGAGCATGCATGCATTAAAAATTACTTCAGAATTCATTAACAAAAGATTCTTCATACATAACAAAGGACATCTTCTCTGATAAACCGTTTTCAAATAATTATTTCTTAAATTAACCTTTCAGGCAGCACCAAACTACATCAGTCCTGACAGATCTCCTTAAGCCACTAATAAACTAATAATATATTGATGAAACTTTATACTTCCATTTGCCATTAACAAACATATAATATAGGTCTAATTCTTAACAAATTAGTAGCTAGTTCATCAACATTTAAATCTTTCAAATCAAACTTTCATGACATTCATAACTACATTAATGTATTTTCAGTTTTAACTTTCTATTAAGCGTTGTATAATGCAATAATGCTTAATGGGTTATTCATTAAAGTCATACAATGTTAATATATATTTTATATGACATAAACTACCACAAAGAAGCAATTCTGCATCTGTAAATGCTGTTTTTTGTTTTGTTTTTGACTGTTTTTTTTCTATGAAAATATGCGCCTGACAAGTGGTTCCCAACCTTTTTACCTTGAAGCCCCCTATACTTTTATATAAGTCTACACATTCAGTATATCACCGCCATGGATGCGTGTTCTCTTATCACGTGCTCTGTTTGCTCATGTGCGCGCGAGTGAGCACTATGTTGATGGTGGTGAGAAATGCAAAATTATGATTATAATACAATGATTTTTGGGAGCGTGCATTGACACGGATTTTGCATAACCACGATAGACATGATACCTGATACTTTCTAGCGGTTGACATTTCTACTGGTCTATTACATATTGATGCAGAGCCATGCAGCTGCTTGATGGTCTCGTTATAAAGCATCAACAAGGTATGCCATTTTATGAGGTATTTACAGTCTTGCAATGCGTGGTTATGATGTTATAGAATTTTCATGACCATTGAAGTTCCAAGAAAAAGAAACCCACAAGCACTTGTCCACGTGACAGCCAGCGCACCTGTCTTAGAAGCAGAATACTGTAAATTTGGTGTGTGTCATCCTCACACAGTTGTGCAGAAAGGCTGTTATTGTTAGTGACATTTCATGATTTTTTTAAATTAATGTTTTTATATTTGAGATTTTACTTATCACGTTGAGTTAGACAAGGACGTTTACTGTTATTGCACATATTATGGATTTGCACATTTTAATTTGACTCGCTATTTTTCTCAGAATCTTGCGTGTGAGCGCGAGATTAAGCCGTCATTATTCAGAACGCTGTCCGTAATTTTGATACATAAAAACAAGCAAGAAACTCATCTTAAACCATCTTCACATGGTATATCTCTCCCTCGGTCTCTGCGTGCACGTGAAAGAAAGAGAGGGAGGGAGAGGACAGCGCTTGGAGTTATGTGAGAGTGAAAAACGGCACTTTTAATGCAAAAATAACTAACACACCCCTTTTAAAAGTATTTGGTATATGAGGGAAGATGCATTAGGGAGTTTTAATTCTAATGGTAGGCTGCTATAATAAGTTCATAACTTTAGGCATTAGATCAGCTGTTACTTGCGCCCTGCACCCAAATAATTTTCTGCATTTGCAAGCAGTAATTTTCAAAGTAAATTAAAACGCTTTCACTGTAGAGCCCTGATTATTGTAAATAATTCACGAAATTTACCGTATCCTAACTGCGTAAATTAAATAGTATTTGTCATTATTATCTTTACTAAAATACAAATATTTGGGCATTCCCTAATGCCTTATACCATACAAATTAAGATTTTTAGAAAAGTTCTGGGCTCTGTAGGTCCATAAATTGCAAGTGAATGGTGGCCAGAACTTTGAAGCACTAAAAAGCACATAAAGGCAGTATAAAAGTAATCCATAAGACTCCAGTGGTTAGATCTATGGCTTTAGAAGTGATATGATAGGTGTGGCTGAGAAACAAATCAATATTTAAGTCCCTTTTTACTCCAAATCTCCACTTTCACTTTCAGATGTGAAAGGGGAGGGGAGGGGTTAAGGGGGATGCCACATCGGATTTTGTCTAGGGCACCAAATAAGCCAAAACCACCACTGAACACAACTTGGTAAAGTGTGAGTGGCAGGGTAACTTACAGGGGGTCGCTCACCGGACGCGTCTGGCAGATGACATGGAGCATTCTAAAATTTTCTACAAAGGTACACACACCGCCGCTTGCCGTCTCCGGAGGCTGTTCAAAATTCTGCAGCACCACAGAGCTCAACTCGTATCGTACTTTCATTAAATTCGACCCAAATCATATCAAAGGACAAAGATTACTTACTTTAGCCATTACTGAATGATATATTCATACTGTAAATGTATGTGGCAGGGTAGGGTAAACCCTCTCTTAATCAGCAGCTCATTTACACTGTCATGACAATGACATTAGTCGCAGCCTATCGGCAGTCCCTACCTGCCTATTTAAGGGTTGCTACATGCCACCTGGATATGCATCACTGCTACTGCCACCCCCTTTTTGGTGTCACTCATGGTGACCTAAGGTATGTTTTGGTAGCTGTTTGGCAAACTTGCTGCTAGTGTATAGCCGGGTTAGTGTCGGATCTTTTTGGTCCCTCAGCTGTGTGATGGCTGCTGATTTGGCCTTCAGGTATGTGGTTTTAATTGTCTTAATGCTGTTTCGTTGAGAGGCTGTGTTGTGCCCGGCAACTCACGCTTCTGTTTACATTCCAGCTTGGTTGGTACCACTCATGTTTGCAAGAGTTTGCTGTAATTCTGCTCTGAGCAACTGTATATTTTATGGTTTTCAGTGACCATTCTTTGGTATGTATGCTTAAGAGTTTTCATTCTCATTCTAGTTTTAATTTGCTGTTATCTCCATAGGTTGATCCGCATGTTTGAGGGTTCTCTCTCTCTTTGGAGTTTAAAAGCATATAGCATATCTTCAGACGGTACTACAGTTGTGACGCCACCGCTGTTTTGCTATCGTTGTTGCATTTGCTTATTTGTTTATTTATTTTAGATATTCATGCATAAGCTCAATCAGTGTGTGCCAGTTTTTCAGTTTAATGAATTGTAGAATTTTATTTTTCTCTTTGTTGGTGTTTAAAGCCAATTTAGTGATGTGCTTCACTCTGTGTTTTTATTAGCCCTCAACAGTCTGAAGCTCTGTTCTGACATAAAACAGTGTGTGATATTGTTGGATATTCATCGGCTAATTTTTGTATTGTTCAGGAACTGGAGGCCCCAGAGTAGGGAGGCTTCTTGTCCCCATTTTCTTTGGCGGGGTTTTCTTCACTGAGTGCTGTGTTTTGCTGCTTGCATCTGATTTCTCACTTGAGTGTGTATGGGTGAGAGAGTGTGCTTTGATTTTCTAGCAGAATAATTAAGCTCTCGGCTAACCTACCCCACTGCTGGTAAGCCCCAGCCCTGTTAAGTTTGTTTTGTTGGTGGTAGATTGTAAGCATCTCTTCTGGTGCATCTGAGCATAATATTTTTTGATCCAGCTGACAAGTTTTACTATTTATTATTCCTTGTGTAAATTGCAATAAAGACATCTATTTTTTTAATTGTACCCACGACTCTTTGCCCTCTTTCTGGTAATGAACCTACGAGCCCTTTTTAGGTTATTTCCCTGGGTAATTCCCAGGGTGGTGTAGTTGATTGAATTTGGAGTATATGTAAGCCAGTTTGGTTCTCCATTTCTGTCCCCCCCTCCACTTTGTTGCATGTAACTTTCATTATAGCATACACAATGTATTTTCAGTTACAAGTATGTTTTTCTCTGGTTTGACAGCTTGAATAGCCACTTTTCCACTATCACTGCAAAACCATACCGTTCTGGGCCAGTCAGCGTGGTTGCAGTTTCTTTTTCCACTGTGGTGTGGTTAAATCAGGAGAATGTTCTTAACAGATCCGTCTGTGGCAACGGCATGAAAGGTAAACATTGGAGTGAGCGCACTATGGAGGATGATCGCATGTTCCAGTTTTTAGGACTGCTTTCCCCCCACTGGTTTTACTCTGCTAATACACAGAAAAGACACAGACCATGTCGCAAAAAGGAAAGCAATGAAAAAAAGGCGAGAGGTTTATCATGAGGGCTCATGTATGCCACCGGACACGAACATGCAGAAAGGTAAAAGTTCCCAGGCTAGCTAAAAAGTATATCTGACAACACATCATATGAAAATATAGAGAATATATTGATATATTTTGAGTTTTAATGAGCTCATAATCTGCTTTCCTGAAAATGTATGCTACAATTACACGTTATCATAAAGTCATGAAGATACACTAAACATATACCATCACTTTGTTCATTCTTGAAGTACAAAAACCTTTTGTAACGTTTGTATGTATGGTGACTAGATCCACAACTTGGTTTGGACTGTGCCTTGTCCTACCTGACTGGCTTCAGTAAATATGATATCACCCTCATGTGGTCTCACAATGCTATTACACCAGACTACATTAAACAGAAGGCCATCTGACAGTAAATTGGAAAGCACACAAATTAGGCTTTTAATTTAAATGTTGGCTAATGTTAATATATCCACATCCCTCAAAAACGATAAAATAACATGCCAACAAATAATTGATATTTTATGACATGCCTAGTTCTCATGTTATTTGATACCTCTTGTCCTACAGGACATGCAGTATGTTGTCATATGTATTAAGCAGTGTCATATGCTTGATGGTGTTTTCTATGTACGGTCTTGCGAAAAGCAAATTTCTGAGAGATCCTGCAATGAAGTATCATTATGACTATGGTTATGACAATGAGCATTGTACTGTACAAAAATACACAGGACACTTTAATTGTTTTTTTTGGGGAAACTAATATGCTTCACATGCTTCCAGGCACTCATATAAACCTAATTACTCATGTGTTGCAGAAGTTGAGAAATCTCACCTCAAAATGTTCTGTTATGTCCAAGGTTGATTTGTCAGATTGCTGTTCTTGAATTGAAGGTTGCTGATCCATCCTCATATATATATATATATATATATATATATATATATATATATATATATATATATATATATATCCCCCCAGATGGAAGAAACGGTGCATAAATCGATATTCACAGCAATTTCAATATGGAGCAGTGATATCAGATATGGGTGGATGAAGGACAAAATGCATCTATTTAAATATGTCCATGTATGAAATGCTTGAAGGCCAATGTACAACTTAGCTGCAGGTGAGATTTGCACATCTGCACACAGTTTCCTTTGCTCATTTTCAAGAAACATTAACCAAACATTAACTTACAGTTGTTCAATGCATCAGACATTTGCTGAATGGATTATGGGTAACAGAGACCAGGAACCAGGACAAAAGACATATGGGTGAAACGACAAGGCTAGACTGACATGCTCCAAAGCAAAAGAAAAGGGACCAGGAGAAGTCCCCTCATTGGCCCCAGTAGCAGGTGATGAGTAGTCTCAGCACCTGATGCTGGAGAAGCTGGCTATGATAAATCGGGAGTGGTGAAAGATAGGACAATAAAGACACAAACACAAGGAGGGAATGAGAACGGGCCCGTAACGGAAGCCTGGGTTGGAGGAGACACTGAAATATACACTGTGGCATGAAACAGATGACTTACAGGAGCTGGTGAAACTGGCATGTAAACAAGGATTTGAGGCTACTCAGGATCAATGAAGAGTGACTCTTCAACAGTCCAGATGTTATAACGGCTATATCAAGTTAATCAAAGGGAATGATGACTGTATTCGCGATTGTTTCAATTAAATAAACAACTGAAACTGGATATCATTATAGTTTTCATTGGATGAAAATACAGAAACATGGACTTCATAGTAAAGGTGAAACCTAAGTGCAGAACATCATTAGAAACATAAAATAAACAACAACCTATTCATACTGTTGTATTAGTATTATTAAGGCTATGATGACACTGGCATCCCAAATCTAATATACCATATCTGTTATGTAAGTGGTTTAAAATCTGATTTTGAATTTTAAGGGATGTGTTTCTGTCTCAACAGTTAGATCGAAATATTAAGGTGTTTTTTTTTCTTTTTCTTTTTTTTCTGCAATTCAGGATGCAACATGGAACAGGAAACCAAGGTGACATGACATAGACCAGATACATTATATGGATGAGACGGGTAATTCGTATACATACAAATGGAAGAAACTGTAATGCTAAATATGGCTGCTAGGAATGGAAATCCCCTCAGAGGTGGAAAGTAATGAATTACAATTTCTCTTGTTATAGTACTTGAGTACATTTAAAAAAATATTCAAGTTTGCTACATTTATTTTTCACCATAAAGTTAAAAAAAAAAAAAAAAAAAAAAAAAAAAAACTAGTGTATAAGACATAACATTCTTAAAAGTTATAAGCACTAAATATGCTTACTGAAACATGCTACTGCCAGGCACGTCAGAAGCCCACAGGGCACAGCAGTGTGCTGCAGATATAGGATGCGTGAATATCTTACTTGTTGCCAGATTCACACATACTCTGTGAGCGAGGCGTGATCAATGCGTCGCGTTTGAGTTTTCTACGGTGGCCGTGAAGTGCAAAACAAATCATAAAACACAATGGCAAATCCAAAGACAAAATAACAATTCAAAAACACATTAACAAATCATAAAACACAACGGCAAATCCAAAGACAAAAGAGCAAATCAAAAAACACAACACAAAATCCAGAAACAAAACAACAAGTTAGAAAACACAACAGGGATTCAGAAAACAGAAAGGGTAGGTACCATATCTTCTAGGGATGTGCCCAAAGCTGAAAACCTTATTCGGAAAGGCACGAATAATGACTTCAAAATGAATAACGGATTCATCCGAATAATATACAAAATATTCGTATGACTGATTATCCAAGAAGCACAAGAATAAAGCAACATTTTTAATAAACATCCAGAATTGCAATGAATTTATGGATCTGTGCAGCCAATATTTGTAAAGTGTAAACCTTATGAATGAAAATGTGCACATTGTGATCGGATGGGCACAGTCTCAGCTCAGTTTGTGATCTCTGTAAATTGTGCGCGTCTGGAGCTTGTCAAGTGTAACATTAACTAAGATATGACATCATATACACGTTCCACTTCTTGAATTGTCTATGTTAATATATCACACGATTCACACGTGATTCCCATGTATTTATTTATAGCCTAAACCTGAGCGCAATGTTAAATTCCTGACCTGAAGTGATGATTTCACATCGGAGCTCATCTAGCCATCTCTTAAAGTTGACCACATTTATACCCATATCAGCGATTAAAGTAATTATTTGGTTAAGACTTATTCCAAAAAACAAAACAAAAAAACAAAGTTAAAATGTTCCATAAAGGTTTAAATGCTCCATAGAGTAGCCTATTCATCTATTAGGAATATTCCTCCTCATGTAAAATGAAGAAACTGAAACATGCTCCATCTTTTTTCTTCTTCTTCTTTAAACTGTGCTAAATTTGAGAATGTTAAGTGTTCTTAACTCTGGAAAGGCACTATATAAATTTTACATTGTTGTTGTTATTATTATTATTATTATTATTATTATTATTTACCTAAATAATGGTGTCCTATCGTAAATATTCCTGATAGACTTACGGGACTTTCACCTGTTTGTAGGCTATATTGATTTTATTTTCATTTATTTTAATGTTTGAATTTGTATTAATTATTCACTGCATTTTGCTGGACACCTCTTGCCTCCAGAATAATGTTATACATGCACAGACAAACAAAAATTATGTTTCATGCAGATATTAATATCAGAAATACCAGGAGAAACCACAACATATTCCACAGTTAATGTAGCCTACAAATTCTGCTTCATCTGGTAAGGAAATTTTTTTTTTATTGTTTTTTTTTAAATAATAATTGTATAATAATAATATTATTAATAATAATAGTAATAATAATAATAATAATAATTATTATTATTATTATTATTGTTAGGCTATTATTATGAAAATACATTTAAAAGGCATATTTTATTAATAGAAACTATAATTGTGACAGTAACATTTAAAAATGAGTGTTTCATTTAGTTTTGACACACTTCTGGTTTAAGCCCCACCCACACCTGGTTCTATCCAAATACAGAAGCTGTGTCTCGTTTCGAAGGCTGCGTGCTAGCTAGGAGGCGTCCTTTGAAGGCTGCAGTATACCGAGCGTCTTCCTTTAAACAAACCTCGTTTAAACGAGATGGCCTTCGTAGGACAAACAGAAACAGAACTTATCATGGTTGCGATGACAGCACGCCACCCTTTAACAAGCGCGAGCGCTTTGAGTGACAAGGGAACAAAGTCCCTTTGGAAGGGAATATATGAGGTAAATTTTAGGATAGTTATAATGATGTAGAGAGAAAAGAAAATAGATTTTACAGGTGTACTTTTAGTCTATAATACTTTATTTTAATTATATATTACTATAATTATACATATTATTTACTCTGCACCTGTCAACTGAGGTACTTTAACTTGGGAATTATTATTATTTACATTTAAACATCATATTTTTGAGCAAATTGGTGTAATTATTTTTAGACAAATGATGTTCATATCTGTTGACACAAAGAATTGTGGGTTGTGAGTGCCCACGATGGATACACCTCATGCATCCTCCGAATTCCCGTGAAAGAAGTTCGCACTTGAAGACTGCATTCGGAGTGTCCTACTCGCTTTTCTGAAATGAGACAGCCTCGTTGACGTATGCGGCCGACAAATGCGACCTCCGGAGGATACAGCCTTCTAAACGGGACACAACCAGAGACAGATAATTTTGTCATATGAACAAATACAGATACAAATACAGATAATGGCTTCGCTGCACACAACTAATACCTTCTCACATGATTGGCTGTGTGAATGAGACCTAGTCCTTTCTTCAGGATTATTTAACTGATTATATCAAAATCCATGCCAAAAGGTCACATTTGCATGCCACTCCCCCAGACATATGGGTATAAAAGGAGCTGGCTCGCAACCACTCATTCAGATTTTTTTTTCAGAGCCGAGCGGTTGTGTGTCAGCGAGCTGAATTCCACTGCCGGTCCATTCTCCTCAGAAAGAAGCGTATGCTGTTGGAAATATGGCACATTTCAGCGGCTTTCTCACCTTCTGCACGCTTAGTGCAGACTACGCCCCTGGGCGCTTCGACAGCGCTACTGAGAGTATATATTTCTGCAAAGAGTATATTTTCCTCTATCAGAGCAACATATTGACGTGAACGTCTTTTTAAAGACGTGTCTTTTTAAAGATGCCTTTCCGTCTTTGTGTGATTCCTGGATGCGGTCATTATCTCTCCACCTCTGACGGCCACGGGCGCTGCCTCACGTGTCTGGGCCGTGCTCACACTGAGGCAACGTTCGTGGATGGTTCGTGTTCTCATTGCGAGAACATGACCATGGCAACGTTGCGGTCGCGGCTTTCCTTCCTCCGAGGGAAAGCCACTCCAGCCACCCCCCACGCTGCGCCTTCTACCTACGGGTTTCAATGGGCGCGGTCTTGCCGGGTAATTCCCCGCGGACCTCCCGTTTCCCAGCACGTTCGTCTGTCTCCGTCGAGTTCCGAGATGAGACCAGCTCGCCTCACGGCCAGCTTAACATTTCTTTCGGGGCTCGCGAGAAGAATGAGTCCTCGATCACTGCGTCAGAGAGCGCCCTGGCGATGTTGGACGCCGAAGACTCGACTGGGCTGCCACCTTCAGGTCTGCCTGCCCAGTCTGAAGCCGACGCAGAGCTGACCGCCATGCTTGCCAGTGCCACCGCGAGTGTCAGTTTGGACTGGAACCCTCCACCCTCCCCTGAGCCCTCGTGGCTAGATGACTGGTTCCTGGGCTCGGGGGGCCGCTCACAGCCACGCCCCCCCGGTCCCCTTCTTCCCGGAAGTGCACGACGAGCTGACGAGGTCCGAATCTGACTTCCCAGCTCGTCCACTCTCACTACCCTCGACGGCGGGGTGGCCCTCGGGTACATGGAGATGTCTCAGGTGGATAAGGCAATTGCGGTGCATCTCTGCCCGCAAAATGCCGCCACCTGGCGGGATCATCCGGCGCTCCCCTCCAGGGCCTGTAAGACTACGTCGTCTCTGGCGACCAAAGCCTACAGTGCCACTGGACAGGCCACCTCCACCCTGCATGCCATGGCCCTCCAGCAAGTACACCAGGCCAAGGCACTGAAAGAGCTGCATGTGGGTAGTCCTGATCCTGATGTGATGCAGGAGCTGCGCTCGGTGACTGACCTCACCCTCCGGGCAACGAAGGTCACGGCGCGAGCACTCGGGCAGGCGATGTCCACCTTGGTGGTCCAGGAGCGCCACCTGTGTCTGAACCTGGTTGAGATGAGGGACGCCGATAAGGCTCGCTTTCTCAATGCTCCCATCTCCCAGAAAGGCCTATTTGGTGACACCGTCGAGGACTTTGCCCAGCAGTTCTTGGCGGTGAAGAAGCAGACTGAGGCAATACAGCACATCTTGCCCCGGCGCAGCTCAAAATCCCGTACCCCGTCTGCTCGCCGAGGGCATCCCCCTGCAGCAGTGAAAGCCCTGGCAGCTTTGCCACAGCCCGAACCCAGTTCTCAGCCCCAGCATAGAGCCCCCTGCAGGAAGCTGATGCCCCCCACCTCACGACCGGGCGCAAGGACCCGGAAGGCTCCTAAGCGCCCCTGAGACGGACGACCCAGGGAGGGAGATGTCCGCTGCTACCCCGGTGGAGGGCCGGGAGGTAAATCTTATGTTCCCTTTTGTTTTGTGTTTGCCGCACAAAAAAGAGCAGTTTCCTCACTTCTTGGGTCACACAGTCAGTGTTTACGACCGCCGTTATCACGGTGACCAGACACTGAGCACCTGCGACTTGGACGTTGCGAACGTGGGCCCCCCGCCTTCGTGCGCCTGACTGCACCACACTCACACCCACGGCCAGGCGGTTGTGATGAGCTATGAGGATGGTCAAAAAGTCCCTCATTCCCCATTGCCGACCCCCTGATGCCGGGTACATGGAGCAAGGTAAGTGCTTCGAGGGCCCCCTCAGCGCAGCCACGAGTTCAAGATGAAACACGATGCAGCCACGAGTTCGAGATGAAGCATGACGCAGTGGATGGTAAGTCCCTAGGGAAGCACGACCTGATCATCAGATTCCTGAGAGGCGACCAGAATCTGAATCCTCCTAGGCCATGCCTCTTTGTCTCATGGAATCTCTCCGTAGTCCTCCTGGGCATTCGGAAAGCCCGTTTGAGCCACTAGAGTCAGTTGAGCTGGAAGCCCTCTCTTTGAAGATGGCCCTCCTGATTGCACTCACCTTCATCAAGAGGGTTGGGGACCTGTAGGCGTTCTCTGTCAGCGATACCTGCCTGGAGTTTGGTCCGGTAGACTCTCACGTGATCCTGAGACCCCGGCCAGGCTATGTGCCCTTCCCACGACCCCCTTCAGGGATCAGGTGGTGAGCCTACAAGCGCTGCCCCGGTGTTGCTGTGTCCGGTGCGTGCTTTGCACATCTACTTGGATTGCACGCAGAGCTATAGACGCTCTGAGCAGTTCTTTGTCTGCTTCGGCAGACAGCAGAAAGGGAATGCTGTCTCAAACAGAGGCTTGCCCACTGGATCGTGGATGCCATCGCTCTGGCAAACCAGGCCATGCCCGCCCATTTGGGAATACGAGCACACTCTACAAGGAGTCTGGCAACCTCGTGGGCACTGGCCAATGGCACCTCTCTAGCAGACATCTGCAAAGCAGCGGGCTGGGCAACACCCAATACCGTTGCGAGATTTTACAATCCCTTCCATGAGGCGAAGACGTGCACTTCTTCTCCCATGCGAGTTCAAGAACTGTGAACCCTGGATGTCCTTCCTCACTAGCTCAGTGGCTCACAAATTCGGTGGAGGAATTTCACAGCCGGACCCACTATGGGTACTAAAATGCCCTGTACTAGGATAGGTGCTCCACAGGTGCCAGTTACTCGGGTAACCCCCTGTGATGTATTTTCCGCAGTACAGTCTCCCTGTCGGCAGACCTGCATCAGCCGCTGTGTTTGTAGAGCTCCTCCCCTTCCAGGCAGGACCTACCACCATTTGTAACGTATTCTGTTAGATTACTCAAGTTCCAAGTGTTTTTCATTTGAAGAGTTGTAGGGGACATGACAATAAAACTTTAAACTTTGCTGTTTTTTTATTGTCATTTTAGGGTTTTAGGATTTACGGCGTTACATCGTAATGACAATGAAGTTGTAAAATTGGCTATAGCTTTACACAGAAATGGTTAGTAAGTAATTTTATCACACTAAAATCATGTTACACACATATTGTTTATGTCTTGTGGCTATACTTTTGAAACAGTGAGCATTTTAACATTTACAGATGGGCCCCATTCACTTACATTATAAGTGCCTCACTGTAACCCATATTTTTTGCCTTTTTTAAAGAACACGAGGGACGTGTCAAAATAAGTTTTTTGTTATAATCCACATTGTCCCACAAATTCTGTCAATTGAGCTTACTTGTATTGAACCTGGAATTTACCTTTAAAAGGACTTTGCACATACCACATAATGTAAAAATAAATGACCATCATCATTAATAGGATCACTATAAAGACCACAATATTCATGTGTATCATTACATATGAAAATAAAATACACTTGCTTTTTAAATGTGTAAACTACATCTTAAACCAACGTACTTTATCATACTGTAAACAACAGTCTAGACAAAAAACATGTTGATTGATGAAAAGCTCCAGACCACAGAGGTGACCAGCATGGACACAGCATTGTCACCCATGTCTCAGATTTACAAGCCCTCCATCATGACAGGTACTGCCACCTCATTTCGCAGGACGAGGCCAAGTCCTCCCAAGCTGGGAGCTGGAGTTACCACAGCAATAATTCACAGCTAATTAGACAGTCCCACCAAACCTCCTCACACCCCATTACTTATCCAGTCCTTGACAGTGCAGGGCCTGCAGCACACTGACCCAACCGAGTGACAGCAGGGACGGGTGGGGCCACTGTGTGTCATGTAAACCTCCTGTGTGTAAAACCACTAGTTTGGCACAAGGATCGACTTTCTGTCAGCAAAGACAAATTCACGAACACCGCTTCAGATTATCTGTTCAGTACTGGCCTAGCGCTTTTTGATCCTGGTCTGCTACATTTTCAGGATTTCAATGTTAAAGCATGGATTAAATATATAATAACAATAATAAATACAGCTGCAAGCAGCAATTGTGGGGCCAAGCGCTCCAACGTATGGCATGTACGAAAGTGTCATTGGACATCACTGATTTTGAAAAGCAGCATAAAAAACAAAGCTAGAATTGCTAAAATTACAATTAATTAATTACAATTAATTATACATTTTGACCAATAGGTGGCGCAGTCACCGAGTTTGCATGGTGAGATCAAAGTATGGTCATTATGATACACTCAAATTTTCATGAAAATACAGCAAAGCATTGCAGAGATACAGCCTCAGATGCTTTTTGGTGACTTGCCATCAAATTCGTTGGTGCACTATTAGAGAACCGGTTTGTCTATCAAAAAGCTTTTGCTAACATTTTGTCATGAGTGGCCCTAGATGATACACAACAAATGTCGTGCAAATCGGAGTTACAGTCTAGGAGGAGTTCAAAAAAGTTTTTTTTTTTTTTTGGAAAATACAAAATGGAAATTGAAATTGTGCATTTGACGTGGCATTGGCCAAGGAATCGGATGAAACAAGAATTTTGATTTTAGGCCTTAAGGTTCCAAAGTTATGAGCATAAACATAAGTGCAATTTTGAACAGTTGGTGGTGCTAGAGCTTTGGAGTTAGAGACCCCAAATTTGGGTCAGTAACAGACCAGAGTGTCCTCTATCAGTGTGCCAAATTAACTTTCCTATGGGCTGCCAGAGACTTCAGTGGCGGAATAAATAGAAGAATAAGCGCACTAAAGAATACAATATGCTTACAGCATGTATTCTGTATGTAATTTGTAACGTATTCTGTTAGATTACTCAAGTTCAGTAATGTATTCTAAATACTTTGGATTACTTCTTCAGCACTGGTAGATTTTTTCACTTGTTTTGACTATAAAAACTCTCCAGTACAGTAAGACAAAATATGTAACTGTCTTAGAAGTCAGTTTGTATTTCTTGTTTATTTAATTATTTTTAAAGTGTCTTGTTGGGGACCTTTAATTTGAAACTGCTTAGTAAAGCGCTGGTTTGAGTGGAGACTTTTATTATGAAAAAAGCTCAGAGTGGCTCAAAAAGACAGATGTCTGCACTGCATGGAAAGTTAAAGAGTGTTCAAGTTCTAATATTTACATTCTACTCATGTGAAGTTAAAAAGGACATTAGATGCAAGGTTAAGTTCTCCTTTTGGTAACAAGCAGCCAGTGAAGTAAGTTTTTCATTTATATTATATGTTATGTTAGATTGTGTTGCTGTGTGGAAGAGAACAATATCTGTACAAATACTATAGTTAAGCTTTTAAAGTGAACTTAACTCTGTTTAAAATGTTTACAAAGACAACATTTATTTATATAATATATTCATGTGTTTTATATTCTTTGTTTTCACTTTATATTTGTGTATTTAGTTCTCACGGCATCTTGAGTTGGTTGATTATGAACCAGTCAATAAATCGCCAGTCATCAGAGAATCCTTGTGCTCGTGAAATTACTGGGGGGAGTTATAAAATACATATGTTAAAAATATATTCTCTGAAAAACCTAAATATCATATGCAGTGTTGTTTCTAAAACAAGATGAATCATATTGATCTTGTTTTAAAGATTTTGAGATATTTTTACAGGAAAATAATACAAAAATTATCAAGAATACGATTTTTGCCCTAATATCAAAGGTCTTACTAGAAAAAAAGAAATTATGATCCAATGTGAATTTTCTTGATCGTACCTGGTAACATGTGCATGTAAAATGGCTAGAAATAGCATTTTAGCTTAGCATAAAGCTGACAATTTACACAAGGTTTGTTTTTTTTCTTTTTCTTTTTCTTTATTTCTTTTGCTCCAAACTTACTTCGGTCTTACTTCTCTGTCTGCTCGTATGAATGTAACACATCATAAGAAATTGTTTCACTGCTGTTCAAATGCACTTTGGATCGCATCATTTATATGGATAAATGTTTTCCATCTGAAAGGACTAAATATTAAATGAAACAAATGACAATAAAATGCTAAGTAATCTCTTCAGAAATCAAAATACATTTAGAATGTAACTGTATTCTAATTACCAATTATTTAAATTGTAACAGTAGTGGAATACAGTTATTTATATTTTGTATTTTAAATACGTAATCCCGTTACATGTATTCCGTTACTCCCCAACCCTGAGCATTACTGCTGATCACAGCTGAGAGTCGCAACAGATGGAGTAATCAAACATGCTTGGGGCACCTAACTGATACAAGTTTCCAAGTTGGAAGAAGGTGTCAACTTTCAACATGGTGGAGGAAAGAATGCTTTCTGTGTTGGTGTCAAAATAAGAGTTCCTCAAGAAATATACAAGAATGAATCTGGCGTCCTCCATGTTTTCTCTTCGACATCAAAACCCTTGAATGTGAATGAAATACTCCTAGCATGGACATACAGCACTCTTGATCTTGTGATTTTGCTTTATTACATTCATGTAAATTGATTTGGTTACACAGTGGGGTGTATTTTGTACAGTTAATACATTTTATAAAAAAGAAGAAGAAATCAATATCTATTTATACTGTAATATATTGCATTTAAAGACCCAACTTAAATCCTGTAATATGAGGCTCAAAAGCTTACAATTAAGACTTACTTAGAAAATACTTAGAAAATAATGGCTTAAACCCATGCCTGTCAACTGCACAATGATTGTGTGAATGGCACTTTTTAGCATAAAAAGCAGGGTTTCAACTACTTTGTGAAGATATGCTTGGTATTTTATGTTAGATGTTATGTTCATTCTTGTTATGGAATCTACTAACCAAATGTGTTTTAGTTGTGTAAAAAATTATGCCCAAAGGCACAGCTGTAGTGGGTAATACGCTATAAATCCTTTGCGTTAAAGTCATAGGCATGTCATCATTCATGCAAATGCTTGGTGTTTTGAATAGATCTTATTGTTTGAGTCTCAATATGCTTCATTAATCTTTACCAAAATTCAACCATTCATTTAATCAAAAGTTTGACTCAAAGTCAAAACAATGAGGATAAAAGTTGGAAACAGCACAATGTGCTTGACAACAGAATGGCTGACTGCTGAAAACTAAATGGATTACAGGCCATGATTTAATGCCTTTTTTGGACAGCTCCCTATAAGTCCAATCAATCTGAAAATAGTCAGCACCAGAAGGGTCTAGTACACTCCCTAAATTATTTCTGTAGCTTTCCCTAAATTATCAGAGTCTCAGGGAGTTTTTTGTTGCCAATATACAATATGTCAGCAAGGCAGTATTGATCAATAGCTATAATGTAACTGAGAGAAAACGGTGACTAAACATCTTCTATGTACAACACCAAACACACAGTTTGAGAACTGAACACATGAACAGTTTGCAGTGGTAAAATCATATGCTGTTGTCCTGATTTGCACCAGATGGCAATTACTGCCCAATCTCCAGCTCTCTGCTACTGAGGCAAATGATGCTTGTTATAGAAGCATCTGGCCTCATCACAGAATGGTGTACAGACACCAATTTCCAAGAGACTTCTATTACCATTCAAAACGTACAGTACTACTTGAGAATTCCCCTGAAGTAATCATAAAACTTAACCTGACACTATTTCTATGTTAAAATTAAACAATATCACACACGTTGTTACACATTCGCAATAATCACAGCTGTGTTGAAATTCAGTACAACAGCATGATTGCAAGTGTGGTATTGCTTTTATAAAACCGTTTTGTAAACTTAATAAAAAAAATTAAATAAATGTAATATCGACTGACTGACATTTTATAAACAATATGTCTAGTTATTTTGTCTATATTTGCTAACAAAAAAAGTTCCAAACGAAGCCAAAGCAGAATTAACTGTTGCGTGTCGCTGAGCAGTCTGAAATACAGTGAACACAGACAACACGTGTGATACAAACAGTAAAACGTTCCAGTGATATTATACTAAATAACAGCACTATTGGAACATTGCTTGTCAGATTAGAGGATGGGAACTAACTGTTGTATACTGCATATTTTCTTGGTTTTCAATGTCAAATGCAGTGAAAAAATAGATAAAAGAAGATAGAGGTGGGAGGGAGAGATAAAAGAAATGAGATGGCTTTGAGTGTAACAGATGTAAGAGTGTCATCATTGTAGAAGGGCTGTGTGAGAAGCTGCCACTATGCAGACATCACCTGGCATTTAACACATCAGCCAGCCCTAACAGAGTGTGACAAGCCCAGTGCCTTGTGTTTAGGCAGGATATCACTCACTCCACACACTCCTACTGAAGCTAACACACGAGACAAATGATCTAAGACAGACACCACACATAATATCTGTTCAAAGGGGCACCCAGTTCTGAGGGTTAAAGGCACACCAGAAGAATAAGAAAGGGTTACTGGAAGATGAAGAGGAAAATTCAGAAAGGAAAAGAAATGCTCACATAATAAGGAGAGGTTATTATTCATAATTGTAATAATGCTAAACATTGTCAGATTAATGTGAGATATCATTCAACTTTTTTATTAGACCTTATCAAAGGCCTGTTATCTCACAGAATGTTTTGTGATATAATTCTAATGAGGTTTTTGATATATAATAAATGCCTCTCACGTGTTAAATTTTAATAGTTAGTGACCTGTTGAAAATTTAGATCGGATTTATTTCCATTCTTGGGTACACTTGATAAATGAAAGCCATAATTACTCTAACCAGCTTTTGTACAAATTTATATTACATTAACAGACTTCCAAAAACATTTGTCAGGGATGATGTACAGTCAGATAGTCATTATTACAAAATAAATCTGCATTAGTAATTCCAGTCTTACCCACCAAGAATTCCAAGGAAAATATAACTAATGTCTCATAGGCCTCTCTCACTGGTGTTGTCACATCATATAGTATCATTATAAAGACAATCTGCTGTCTTAGCAATCAGAGCTTTAGGCAAGCAATTATTATCCAATATAACCTCAGACCAAGAAAACATAACAAACAATAGCTTTTTTCCAAAGCCGAATCAGCCATGGATCCCCAATGTGATCCTGAAATATTTATCAATTTTGTAATGAAATGGGATGGTAGCATGTGGACTAATACTGCCATCACAGTGGGGGCCTGGGTAGCTCAGCGAGTATTGATGCTGACTACCACCCCTGGAGTCGAGAGTTCGAATCCAGGGTGTGCTGAGTGACTCCAGACAGGTCTCCTAAGCAACCAAATTGGCCCAGTTGCTAGGGAGGGTAGAGTCACATGGGGTAACCTCCTTTTGGTCGCGATGAGTGGTTCTCACTCTCAGTGGGGTGCATGGTAAGTTGTGCATAGATCGTGGAGAATAGCATGAGCCTCCACATGCTGTGAGTCTCCGCAGTGTCATGCACAGAGAGCCACGTGATAAGATGCGTGGATTGACTGTCTAAGAAGTAGAGATACTTGTCCTCCGCCACCCGGATTGAGGTGAGTAACCGTGCCACCACGAGGACCTAGAAATTAGTGGGAATTGGGCATGCCAAATTGTGGAGAAAATGGGATACAAAAAAATAAAATTAAAAAATTAATTAAAAAAAATACAGAAATGACAGGTTTTGACTAATGACATTGTTTTCAGCGGAATGCCACATTAATGTTACATTAGCATATAAACCATTAATTTGTTCAGTAGGTTTATTGTTAGCCAAGCCAATTATACTGCATTACTTTACAGCAACGAGAAGAGAGCAATGTGCCACATAGATCTGGACCTTTAGTCTAAACATCATTTCACCTTGTAACTGTACAGTAAAATCACAAAAGGATTCCAAAGGAAAATGTGTTAGCCAAATAGCATCAGCTGCTGCCAGAACATTTCAAATTTTTCAAATGAAATTTAAACTTTTCCTTGATCTTTTCACATAGAAAAATGTCTCTATATGTTACGTAAACATACTCTAACCTTCAGAACGCAAGGGTTCAAACCCTAACCCTAACCCCAGTCCAAAAAAAAATTTTTTTTTATTAAAACTAAGCTGCAAAAAACACCATTAACACATGTTCCCCCACATTTACACATGTGGGTGGTAGTGATGGGAAGATTGGATCATTTTACTGACTTGAATCTTTGAGTTTCATTCAGCAAAATGAACGAATCTTTATTCAAGTAATTTAGTTCATTTCGTTCATTTGAGCAGAATTAAATTAAAATGTTACATTTTCAATAGCCAAATCCCCCCAACACGTCTACTTACGCAAACTTTGATTATAGTCCCAATAAGGAAAAATTTATAATGCAGCCAAGGACAAATTATGAGAAACAGAAAGAATAGTTCACCTCTGGAATCTTCTTGTCGGAGTCCTTTTTTTGTCACGTGACAAAAGAACGAACGACTTGGACCAGAAGACTCGAGAGGTGTACTAATAATTTCTGTTTCCTGTACAGCGCCTATGCGGTTTTCACATAACAAAGGAACGGAGGTTCCGCGGTCAACAAAAAATGAACGAATCACTCTGAGACTACTCCTTCTTCTGAGTCACATAAAAGATTTGTTCAAAATGAACGAATCATTCATGAACGACCCATCACTAGTGGGAAGTCATATTTACATTTAAATGTCTATTCAGTATTTAGCACTTGGCCTGCCAAGTCCCTGTAAAAGAGGAAGACTCTAGAATTTCAGATATATAATGTTAGTAAACTTGATCTCACAGGAAATTGACATTCTGCTTCTGAATTTTCATGTACCTTGAAATCAACCCCATACTGCAGAATTAAGCTAAGCGTACACTAAACGACTTGCAGTCGGTGCCCTGCAACTCATAGTCTTGTTTTTTGTTGTGCTGGTGCGAACACTTCAGGACTGTAGTGTATCAACTACATGACCATTCGTCCCTGAATGAGGCCATGTGTACACTGGTATTAAGATGAGTTTTGGGTGATCCGATCACAAATCTACAATCGTGACATCACTGTTATACCTGGTCCTCTCATTTGACCACTTGTGTTTGGATTTTGAGGAGAGAGTCTCTAATTTCATGAGGACATACATCAATCATTACATCTGTGTATTACTAAATGATAGGCTAATAAAATGCAAAAAGTAAAAGACAAGGAAGTAAGCCCTAAAAACCGGCGCACAGTTTCTCTTAATTATTCGCAAACATGACGATTAGAGTTATTTTAGTGCAGTACCTGTAACTGAGCTTCTAAAGTGCTTGCTGCTCATATCTGTGTCATTATTGTGCATGTTAATGCATTCGCTTTTTAAATATTCTAATCGTACGCTTATTACCCTTTAAATCTGCATGTAACAGGTGAAAAATCGGCCGTTACAGCTTCCTAATATCTTGCCCTCCTCTTGCACTCTCTCTGTATTTCATTGGCTTTGGCATGTTGTCGGTCTTTCACTCGACGTGACAGTGTTTCACACCTGAAGACAAGAAGTCTAGATATAAAGTGGTTTTGAAAACTGTCGTAGAGTCTGGGACTAGTCTTGGCCTGTCGCAGGAGTGCGCACACATCAAGACCGTTCGACGTGAGATCTGAGACTTCTGGTTGCAGACCAGTCGCCGACTCAAAACATCAAAGGAGATGAGCTTAAGTCCTGTAGTGTACACTAGGCTTTACTGAAAAGCGCCATCCCCCATCTTCTGCATTCCTGACAAGCATCATCCCCATCAGACATATTTGCATCAATTCGAAAGAATTTGACAAATCAATTATTTAAAACTGTCAATTGGCTAGGTGCACAACATGGTGCCGTTGAACTTTTGAAACACGAGTGTGTGCATGTTTTCTTCCGGCAGTGTGAGTGCTCATTGAAACTGAGTGAGATCATATGGTGTGATCGTGGCTTTATTGTTCAACTAGCCCATTGTACACAATGTGTGTCGAACCACAGAAAGAAGAAAAGGACAATAGTGCTTTTAGTGTTAAAAGCATGCTATTTCTGATCACCGAGTGTAAATTATCTATAAAAATATCTAAATTCCCTATGTTAATACTGGGAGGACTTTTATTATGACACCTTTAATTTGTATGACGTTAGTTGATGGCAGTTTCCGCCATTCTAGTTTTTTGCTTTCACTGTCTGTTTGCTCTGCTATTTCCTCAGGTGTGAATGTGCGTGAATGAATGCAAGTTTATTCCGTTATACTCTGTTATAAGTGATGTATGCATATTTCACTGTTGTAACTGAACACTCAGTTTGTATCATTGAAGTTTATATTGTGAATGATGATATAATATGCAAGTTATGCTGCGGTGATTTGTGTGCATATGTTCACCGTTATTAACCCTTTTATTGTTATCATAATGCAGGTGTATTGCATATACTAAGTGATTATTTAAGTTTTAGGATATTAGACATATGAAACCACATTTGTCACCACATTTGTACTTTATTTGCAACTATATGTATGCAAAATAATAAATGCAGTTTCAAGACATTTATTGATGGAATATAATGAGTTTGACCATTTTTCAAAAGCTAAAATGTGACCAATATGATGAAAAACTGACAAAATATAAAATTTAATCTGGAAATCTGTAACAATACCCAGCCCTAATTTTATGTTAATTTTGGACCCTGTGCAAATATCAGTTGGCAAGATAAAACTATCTTGGTGCTATGCCCCTGATGCTCAGTGCCACCTTTAAACCACATCTGTGCTAAATATCTACTCTGTGCACTACTCAGGGACTGTGTGATTACATTGGTGTGTAACAGATGTTCATTGGTGTACACTGGAAGACTTGTATAGAGTTGAACATTTCTCTGTCTCCTGTCACACTTCTTGTTGCAGCCCTGTAATGGATTAGCATTCCACCCACCTAAATTCAATAAACCCATACAGTTCCTCACATTTTGGTCCTTTGGGCCAGATGATACACCCGTTACGGTGATACAGTATATGGAGCAACAGAGCCAGTTTCACTCTCCAGATACCACATATCCTGCTCGCTCACTTGCAAGAGTATGCTAGATCTCATCACGTCTGCAGGCTTAGAACTGCCTAAATCTCTACTGCCAACTACTGCGCTTCACAACAGTCAATACCACCAGCCAAGGATGAACCACACAGCTAAATCTCAGTGGGCAGGCTAAGCCCACCTCAACTGTTGAAAAGCTCTCTGTGCATGAACTATCTCCAGTGCAGTATGGAGCAGGTCATGCTGTAAGCCATATGAGCAGCATTGATGTTGGACTCAATGATTAAGTGAGGCAGCTGGACGTTGGGAGATCCCCTACACATTACACATAACCAGTAGTACATCAAGGAGACAGCAGTCAATAAGAATGTAAGTCATTCAGTAGTGGTACTCCATCACCTACATTCCAAGAAGTGGAACAGGCTAGAGCTCACTCGCAATTTGTGGAGAGACCAAAAGCTACTGCGGTCCCAGTCATTTCACTCCAGTATACGGGGCAACTATTACCAGCTCCTGTGGCATTGAGAGACATTCCTCAACAGTCAGTACGGTGGCACGCGGCTCAAATTATGCCTTATGTTACATGCTCGCCATACTATGTTGTCTCACCAGTAGCAGCCCAGTCCGCAGCGCTGAGCCAGCAAACCATGTTCAGACTCTCATCCCTCATGTCAGCTTACCTTCACTCTGCCACAAACAATTACCTCAGTGAAGCTTCCTATAGTTACAGCTACACACACAACTCTTGTGCCACCTGTTTATCAGTTACAGACTACTGTGCATAGCCAGCCACAGCAGCATTCAATGCCTGTGACAGGCCCATATTGACCTCTACCCACAGTCACAGGGTATTACACCCTTCATCCTCCTAGCCAAACTCCAAGCCAATACTAATATTCCTCTCTGGTGGTACCCATGACTCCTTACCCAGCACCATCTCCAGCCTGTGTATACCAGCCAATGCCTGCTGCACCTCCACTTCAGCCAGTTCCAATCCCATCTTTACCTAAGCTCATGAATGATAGCAAGAGAGAGAGAGAGTTCACAGATCTAAAGATGGCTTTGGACAGTCTTCTCAATCCCCACACTGAGCTCACCGAACATTACAAATACAGGGTGCTGATGGAGCAATTAATTCTGGAGCAGGCAAGGTTAATTGCCCAAGCATGTTTCCATTATTCTGCGCCTTATACAGCAGCTATGGCAGCCTTGCAGCATCAATATGGCCAACCACACCAGCTGGCACAAAGTGAGATTACAACCCTGCTGAATTCACCTGACATTTAAGCTGGAGATGTAAAGTCCTTCCAAAGTTTTGCATTAAATGTTGATCTGCTTGTTGGCATGTTGATGTCACTTAAGAAAGTCATTACAGTGCTGCTGTGGAAAGGCAAGAGGTCGGTGCAGACTTATGCCATCCTGGATGATGGGGCCCAGCGAAGCATTATCCTTCCAGCTGCAGTTCAGCAACTAGGACTAGAATGAAGGGAAGAGACTATGGCCCTTCGTACCATCCATCATGATGCTGCCAAATTGAAGGGACAATCAGTCAATCTCCAGCTCTCCTCACAGTCCAAACCCGAAGAGAAATACAGCCTCACAAGTGTGTTCACTGCTCCTCTCCTTACATTAGCTGAGCAGACTTACCCTGTTAAAAGGCTCCAGTAATGGAGGTATTTCTCTTCTATCCTTTGATAAAATCAGCCCCTTCTCTTAATTGGGTCTGACTACCCAAGCCTGATCACAGCAAAGGAGCCCATCAGACTAGGCCCAGCTGGTTGTTACACTACTCCACTCATTTGTGCTCAGGATGCACCGCCATTGAGAGAAACCAAAGAGTCAGTCCTAGTCAGCCTCAGGAGCACAGAAAAGCGCTTGCATAAAGACCCAGATAAAGCTAAGGTGTACAATTCTGAGATACAGAAGCTCTTGGATGCAGGGTATGTTGTCAAGGTACCACCAGAGCATCTACAGTCCAAAAAGGAGTCATGGTTCATATCACATCCTCTTGTCCACCACAACGGCAAAGACCGGCTGGTCTTTAACTGTTCTTTCATTCACCAAGGTACCTCGCTTAATCAGCATTTGCTTCCTGGCCCTTCCCTTCGTGCCTCACTGTTAGGAGTTCTCCTTTGCTTCCAGCAGCATGCAGTTGGCATTAGTGGTGATATAGGTGGCATGTTTCACCAGGTGAGACTCCTGCCGGAAGACCACTACCACTACTGAGATTCATCAGGAGGAACATGCGGAAGAAGGATCAGCCTGACATTTACAAGTTACAAGTCCTTCGGAATGACCTGCAGCACCTCCTGCTTTACCTTCGCCTTGCTGAGGTATGTCCATAACCAGCAGCCAGGGAATGAAGAAGTAATGCAGTCTATAGAGCAGAGCTTCTATGTAGATAACTGTCTACAGAGCCTTCTCACCATAAAGGAAGCCAGGAAACCGATCAACAAGGTGAGACCTCTTCTTGTCTCAGGATGCTTCAAAATAGGAAAGTGGCCAGTAATGTTTCCTCAGTTGTTCAGCACTTACCTGCAGGTGCTCGTTCAGGGAGTATTGAGCTATGGCTACACAGAACCATTTTGACCCCTTAGAACCAGCTCTGAGTTTGATGTGGCACTGTCCAGAAGATTGACTAGGCTACAGGCACCGCTCAGTGGGGGAGCAGCCCCCCATCCCGATGATGAGGCACATTTATAAGGTCCTGTCCTCGCAGTACGACTCCTTAGGCTTCATCATTTCCTTCACCACAAGGGCCAAAGTTCTGGTTCAGAAGCTTCGGGCTAAAGTTGGGATGACCCAAACCTTCCCGGGTCATTCTGGAGAGATGGTAAATGTGGGAGGAGTTACCTGACCTCAGCAAGATTGAACTTCCGAGATGTTACTTCCCTTCAGGCTTTGAGTTGGAGACATCAAAATTCAGCTTGCATGTGTTCTGTGACACATCAGAGGTGGCCTATGGATCGGTGGCTTATCTCCTCATGGAGCAGCCTGGATAAATCCATACCTCCTTCTTCATGGCCCATTCCAGGGTGGCCCCGAAGCAGCAGCTGTTGATGTTGTGTCTGGAACTCACCAGTGCACAGCTCACCAATCTTCTCAGACAGGAGCTGACCATCGCCATAAAGAAGGTGACACTATGGACTGACTCTACTACTGTCCTGACCCTACTACTGTCCTGACCTGGATACAGTCCGAGTCCTGCAGGTATAAGGTGTTCGTCAGATCTAGAGTAGTGGAAATACAAAACTTGACCGAGCTCCACTCACGGAGGTATGTGGATTCCGCCAATAACCCAGCAGACGGAATCACCAGAGGGAGGACACTTGCAGAGATGGCAAGCCCAGGCAGGTAGAGTCAGGGTCCACAATTCCTTCACAAACCATAGATCAGTGGTCAGTCACACCCCTAATGGAGGATCAAGATGATGTTTCAGAGACCAGGAATGTTGTCTAGCTGTAACTGACCAGAGTCCGCATGTACCTGGTACATCTCAGTACACCTCCAGGAAAGCCGTAGTTGATGCCACTTACCAGTCTCTTCACGGGGTGGCTACCCAGGACACAGACATGCAATGCCATGACTACCTGAGTGCAGATGCACTCATACTGAGTTGGTGTCAAGAGGAATCTTTTCCAGAGGAGTGCAAGACCTTGAAGTCAGGAAAACCTGTGTCCGCATCCAGCTGTCTGTACACGCTTGCACCAGAGTTCGACCACACTTTGGGACTGATCCGAGTGGGAGGAAAACTGCGGAAACTGGACTGCTTTAGTTAGACTGAAATTCATCTTTGCTCAGAAAAGCGATTAGGTGTCATCTTTAAATGCTTAACGACCCGATGCATCCACCTTGACCTCCTCAACAGCATCGACACTGATGCCTTCTTGCTGGTGCTTAGACGCTTCATAGACAACAGAGGAACCCCATCTGAAATTCTCTCGGACCAAGGGAGCTGAGACAGAGTTAAGGGAAGCCTTCAGGCAAATGGAGCCTAAGCTGCAAGAACAACTTGCTGACTATCAGATCACCTTCAAGATGAACCCTCCTGCTGCACCGTACCTCGGGGGCACATGGGAACATGAGATCAGATCCGTGAAGTCTGCCCTGCTGGTCATTGTATGGAGCCATCCTGTCCCAGAAGATGTTCTACACACAGTATTGGTTGAAGTACAGGGTATACTGAACCGCAAGCAATTAGGATATGTCTCATCCCATGTGGCAGACTTAATCCCATTTACCCTTAACTTGCTGCTCATGGGGCAGCGAGATGCCTCATTCCCTAAGTGGTCTACACTCCAGAACCTCTGTCTAAACGCCTCTGGCGTCATTCTCAGACCATTGCTGATCACTTCTGGTCATACTACATATGCCATTACTTCCCTGGCCTCCAAACTCACCAGAAGGTGCAGCAGGAAACTCAGGATCTAATTGAGAATGCTGTGGTGATGATGGTAGATCCGCAACTTCCCCGAGCTCATTGATCATTTGGTCAGGTAGTTAAATTGATACCCAGTGCTGACAGACACATCAGGTCAGCTCAAGTTCAGGTCAATGATCGTCTGTACGTACGACCTGTGGCCGAACTTCCCGAATTTCCAGCACTTCCGGACGGAGGTGAAACTGATCCCAAACACTAGGGAACATATCTTTATACATATTAGCTATGCTAATCTGGGGGTTGCTGTTCTAAATTCCCTATGTGTACACCGGAAGGACTTTTATTATGACACATTTATTTTCTATGGTGCCAGTTGGTGGCATTCCGCAATTCCAGTTTTTGCTTTCACATTGTTTGCTCTGCTATTTCCTCAGGTGTGAATGTGTATGAATGAATGTAAGTTTATTCTGTTATAGGCTGGGTTTCCCGAAGCACTAAGTAGAACGTTAGTAGCACTTAATCTCTAAGGTGTGTTTCCCAAGAGCACCATTATTTAAGTAGTTCATAAAAACGCTTGTAAATTAATGAGAGCTTTGAACCGCTCTTAAGTCCATTAAGTGCTATTTAAACGTATGTTTCTGGCATCTTTCACAGTTTATCAAAGACAATGGGACATTTAATAAAGTGTATTCATATATTTTGATCATTGGAAAGCCATTGTAAACTATTTCAGAGGATAAAAAAATCTTTATGAAATCAATAGAAAGTCTCCGCAGTCTGCGTGTGCGATGTGATAGGTCTAAATTACAAGACACGTAATAAAGTATCCCTGCTAACACACAACGTACCAGTTATGTAATTTATTCTTCCTTTTTGGTAATTTCATGACTTCTAACAGACAACGTAACTGCAGCATCACAGGCCTGTAATTTCATTACCATTATATGACCAATTCACAACGTTGTCTTTACATCCTCTTAATGTTACAAGCTTACCCAGAATGGTCCAGTTACATAATATATACATCATATTTTGGTAATTCCATGACTTACTGACAACGTAACTGCAACATCATGGGCCCATAATTTAATTACCATTAAATTAATAATTCACAACGTCGTCTTTACGTCCTCCTAATGTTGCAAGCTTACATAGAATGGTCCAGTTACGTAATGTATTCGTAATATTTGGGTAATTCTGTGAATTATTGGCAACGTAACTGCAATGTCAAAGGTCCGTAATATAATTACCACTTCACCTTCCAATTCCAATTCCACTTTTTTACGTTCCCCTATGGGATAAAAAAAAAAAAGAAAATCCAGTTGCAACTCAGGAAAATTGCCTTTCTATGACAGATTTGTGTTGTACCAGTTTAATAATTGCTATCATTCAAGTTTTGTAATTTATTTGGATGATTGTGTGGACATTAAATCTTTCAAAATGTGTCATTATAAAACAAAATGTTTACATACTAATTAGTATTTCATGCATCATTTGCTTTTGTATCTGTTTGCTTTACAGTCTCAGATGATTAATTATTTGTACATTCAATATTATGAATCCTCTGCACAATATAAGATCCTACATGTCAAATTCAAGTAAAAAAATAAATAAAAAAAATACCAGTGATTTGTTGTGTTAATGTGTTATTATGACCAGAATTTGCTATTTAAAATGTATAAAAAGCCTCCAGTCGCAACATAGAAAAATAAAATCTCTTTGAAGATAGAATGTGCTGCTTTTGGCAAAGTTAAAAATATTTAACATGATATGCATAAAAAATGATCTTTTAATATAGTCAGGGATGGTAAATACACAATACATACTTAAGCAATATCACACTCACAATCGTGCTGTATGGCCCTAAATCAGCACTGCTGTGATTACCTACGGCACTCAGCTGCGGCCGAATCACAGCAGTGCTGATTTAGGGCCATATAGCACGATTGCGAGTGTGATATTGCTTAAGTATGTATTGTGTATTTACCACGAAATTGCTTATATACAATAGTTGTATGTATGTAATGTAATAATGAACAAGAACATTTTAAAAAATTAGGAAAAACTGAGTACGGTCATAAAAAAACACATTTGTGCATGGAACTACTTTCTTACGCAACGGATCAGAATCTGCCGTTGCTGGTTCAAACCAAATGCGTCCAAGCCTTCGTTAGTAATTCAAATATGTCACTTCAGTAATAGTATCATGGCTTGTGCTGTTTCTAACAAGTTATTGGATAAACAAGGATGGATGTGTGTGTGTGTGTGTGTGTGTGTGTGTGTGTGTGTGTGAGAGAGAGAGAGAGAGAGAGACAGAGCATGTGCGATCACTTGTTGCCACACCCAAGCGAAGATGCTGTCAGCTTTCTGAATATCAGCTTTCTCAGTGGAAAAATAGCCGTCCAAGTGGGGGTATTTCTCCCTATTTCGCAGTAGCCGGTGCGCAAGAGTCATTCACTATAGAAACCGCAACTCCTCAGCCATTTTAAACAGCACGTCCTCTCCAATGTGGAAACTCCGGTAAGAGGTAAGCACCTTGAGTTCTGTAATGAATCAGTCTGTTGTGTCTCTCAGCTGTGATGAGCCGTAATACTGAAGTTGTTCGTTTAAAGCCGTTTAAAGCTATTTCCTAGCTTTAGTAGTGTAGTAGTAATATGAGCGATCACGGAGCACTGTTGTATGTAAAAACTGGCTGACGCGGATTCACTTCACAGCACCTAACTGGCTCATATTACACACAAAAATGATCTTTTGCCACCACCTGCTGGCTAACATATGTAATGTAAAAAAAAAAAATACATGTAAAAAGAGACACATACAATAGCTCTTAACACATAATACTGCTCTTACACTTTAGTTTAGAACAGCGAACACAAGCGGAGTGAAACAGTGAAGCATCCGAGTGCTGATGGTGTGAGACCATCAGTGCTCATGGAACATCTCTCGTCCAATCAGATTCGAGGACTGGAACTAACTGTTGTATATTGTAATATAACAGCACGTGCCTCCACATGAACTCAGAGTGTGCACAATGGAAATGCGTCTGACAGAACCATTTGTTTTTCGGTGGTAAGACACTTTTTATTTCATAACACAATATAAAAACGTCTTAAATTATGAAAATAACACTACAGTATTTCGATATTTACTCAAAGCCTGACATAATCTCGCCGGACAGCAGATAAACAGGACAACGCGTATTTCTGAGGCACTTTTTTACTTCTGCTGCATCTGACAGGAGAGTTTGTTTTTTGGAGGTAAAACACTTAATACTTCACAACAAATAAACGACTTTTATTAAAAATTTACTAAAATATTGTGTGTGTAAAGGTTCCTTTGGAAAAACGCTAAATATATCAAACCTGTTTTTACCATTTACCAATACTGTTAGCAGTGGAGTTGCCATAGCAACCAGACCAAACCCAAACTGCAGAAGACAGCAGCTGCACCTCCAGGTTAAACAACCCATCAGATTGGTTAAGTAACATTATTACCTTCTAGTTGAAATTCTGTTAATATGTTTGCATCTGTGATTATTTGGCAGCTATAATCACCTGGCTAACATTATGCCAAATGTTTATAACGGAAGTGTATTATACAAGATACGTTTTTATGTACACTGGCGGCCAAAAGTTTGGAATAATGTACAGATTTTGCTCTTATGAAAAGAAATTGGTACTTTTATTCACCAAAGTGGCATTCAACTGATCACAATGTATAGTCAGGACATTAATAACGTGAAAAATTACTATTACAATTTGAAAAAAAACTTAAAAATAACTAGTTCTCATCAAAAAATCCTTCACGTGAAAGCTTTGCAGATCCTTGGCATTCTAGCTGTCAGTTTGTCCAGATACTCAGGTGACATTTCACCCCACGCTTCCTGTAGCACTTGCCATAGATGTGGCTGTGTTGTCGGGCACTTCTCACGCACCTTACAGTCTAGCTGATCCCACAAAAGCTCAATGGGGTTAAGATCCATAACACTCTTTTCCAATTATGTGTTGTCCAATGTCTGTTTCTTTGCCCACTCTAACATTTTATTTTTGTTTTTCAGTTTCAAAAGTGGCTTTTTCTTTGCAATTCTTCCCATAAGGCCTGCACCCCTGAGTCTTCTCTATACTGTTGTACATGAAACTGGTGTTGAGCGGGTAGAATTCAATGAAGCTGTCAGCTGAGGACATGTGAGGCATCTATTTCTCAAACTAGAGACTCTGATGTACTTATCCTCTTGTTTAGTTGTTCATCTGGCAGTTTCAAGCATTGTATAGCCTTCATTCCTCAAAACAATGATTGATTGATGAGTTTCTAGAGAAAGCTGTTTCTTTTTTGCCATTTGATCTAATATTGACCGTAAAACATGCCAGTCTATTGCATAACGAACCAAATAGCTTTCAGCTGTGTTTGATATAATGGCAAGTGAATTTCTAGAACCAAATTAGCAATTTAGCATGATTACTCAAGGATAAGGTGTTGGAGTGATGACTGCTGGAAATGGGACCTGTCTAGATTTGATCAAAAATTACTTTTTCAAATAGTGATGGTGATGTTTTTTACATCAGTAATGTCCTGACTATACTTTGTGATCAGTTGAATGCCACTTTGGTGAATTAAAATACAAATTTCCTTCCGAAACAGCAAAATCTGTATATTATTCCAAACCTTTGGCCACCAGTGTGTGTAAATATGTTTGATGCTATTTGTTAAAATAAATGTATCCGTAAAATAAATGTGAATCTGTCTGTCTGTCTGTCTGTCTATCTATCTACCTGTCTATCTGTGTATCTGTGTATCTATCAATCTATCTATCTATCTATCTGTCTGTCTGTCTGTCTGTCTGTCTGTCTGTCTGTCTGTCTGTATTCATTTTAAATTGTTAATGTTTAATTTTTTGCTAACTGATTAATTTTACATTTATTGCTATATTTTAATATAATTATTTATTGAAAAGAAATATGTAGATCTTCTGTAGATTATATTGTAATAAAGTTATTTACCTTTTTTTATATATCCTAAAAATTGCTTTAAATTAAATTAACAAATGTAATTCAAGGCATTAGGTGTTAAGTTGGTCTAAGTACAGAAGTCATTTAGGCTTGTACTTTTGTTGCAGTTCTGTGGCAATAGGTCTCAGTTTCTTTTACTGTTGTATTTTTTCTCTGTTCTCTGTCAAAATAAACGAAGTACATTAACTTTGAGTCTGCATTCGTTATTCATAGGCACAACTGTTTAAATAGCCTTTAAATTAATGTTGGGCAAATAAGGACATAAATTAGGTTAGACTACTGCAATGACCAACTGGATACCAACAAACAACTATTGATCCTCAACTTTGCCACAACGTCATCATGACAGACTGGCACCATTCCAAAGTTACGTTGTGGCAACGAATGAATTTCACTTTTCCGGATGTCACAACGTAATCAGTTACACTGCCATGACGAAAGTTTGGTCATCAAATTACGTTGCAGGTACATAATGGCCACGTAATTTGGTTAGCTGGGATAATGTTATATTAGCCTTCTTTGATAAGCATAATTGTAATGGCAATAGGAAGACGATATGTTCTTATTACTGTAAACATATTATTTAAGAAGACATGAGTAATGTAATGTGACCATGCAATTTAAAACTTAAATAAATATGCCTAATAAATAATAACATTTTGGTTAGAGGAGATTAGAGTAAGAGTGTGCAATAAGAGATTCCCTCTCTCTTTTCCTCCTCCTCTTCCTCCTTCCTCCTATGGATGTTTCAAATCTGCTCGCATATAGTCTTCAAGTAGGCTAGGCTATACGCTGCCTTGAACTCTAATCAGATGATCTATTAATATTTAGATAGGTCGATGAGTAGTTCAGTACTGATACCCATCATTTTAATCCTGTTCTGTGTGCATTTGATCAGTTTCCAGCCAAAAAACTTTAGGTTACGTGAGAGTTGCTTATGATTCACATTGCGTACATTCACGTTACATGCATTTATTGCGTCACTTTCATTAATCTCTATGATTGACCATCAATACATCTGAAAGCCATCATTATATCTATAATTAAATTCTGTAATAGTTAATACATTTTGACACCTCTACAAGGTTGTAACTTCCATGTTTGTCATATTTCCACATTATTTTCATGTTGAGAAGACGAACTCTGGACATATCTGCCAAAGTGATCAGCAACTTTGGACCGGACAGCACCCTTAATGAAGCACTTAAGTTCTACTTTATAATGAGTGATCTACTGGTTTGGGAAACAGGCGTTACTCCATTGTAAAATAACAAGCGACATTCGTTAAGATGATCGTAAAAGCTTAAGTTTCAATGTTATCGGAAAACCAGCCATACTCTGTTATAAGTGATGTATGCATATTTAATTGTTGTAATTAAACACTCAGTTTATATCATTGAAGTTTATATTGTGAATGACGATATAATATGCAAGTTATGCTGCAGTGATTCACGTGCGTATGTTCACCGTTATTAACCCTTTCATTGTAATCATTGTGCACATGTATTGCATATACTAAGAGATTTTTAAATTTGAGGATATTAGACATATTCTGATATATATTTTGTTCTGTTTATTTCAGATGACATCACAATTGTCACCACATTTGTACTTTATTTTCAACTGCATTTAATCTGCCATCTGAATATATTTGAAGCATCCTTGTAATGCTCAATGCCACCTTTAAACCACATCTGTGCTAAGTATCTCCTCTGCGCACTACTCAGAGTGTGATGACATTGATGTGTAACAGATGTTCATTTCTGTACAATGGAAGACTTATATGAAGAGTTGAAGGTTTCTCTGTGTCCTGTCATGCTTCTTGCCAGAAACCCGTAGTGGATTAGCATTCCACCCACCTAAATTCATTAAACCAATACAGTTCCTCACAGATTTACTATATAAATGACATCTTACAGGGCTAAGCCAAGAATATCCACTCACCCTAGAACCACCCCTCACGTTCACTCTAAGTCATGGGTTTTGGTCTCGTCCAAACCAGGAAGTAATTGCATTCACATAAACAATGGTGAAAAAACTAAAAAATTACATTTTAACTCCATTCACGGTTAGGTTTAAGGTTGGGATTGTGTGAAATGTGTTAACAAAATATATGTACTCCTGTTTACTGTATTACAGTACATAATTTACAGCTAAAAATAAAACTCACTTTTGGTTCCACCCTGTGGACTTTTCACCTCAACAACAATCATTTAGCTTCGCCCACTGGGGGCAGTGGTTCCAATTTCAGTTATTTCAGACTGATTTCAGCAGCAGAACTTTAGACCTCCTGTCAACGAATTCACAGCGTGAACGGTCTGCGTTAGAATAACTAACAATGACATGTTTGTTTAGTCTGCTAAATGATATGCTGCTGCTGGCTGTATCATACGACTTCTTTAAAACAAGTTTTGACTTTTTATGCACTGAGTTTTGTGTGTGTATAGTTCAGGAGAATGGGAATTGTGCTTTGAAACACAATCATATGGTTAGACCAGCAGTGAGAATTGTTAGACAGAATCCATATCTTTCCTCTTATTTGGTAAAATATTACATTTTTGGCCTTTCCTCGTAGTGCAATACAAACAAGTGAACAGTGAAGGCAATACAGAAGAGGCAGAGATAGAGATAGAGACAGAGAGGTGGTTGTTTGTGTGTGATTAAAAGAGCGAGACAGCAAATTTGCGGAGGCGGGTGAGGGGAGTTTAGGAAAATGCAATCCCAGGTGACACATGGTTTTGCTATCCATCACAGTCCAAAAGCCAGACAGGAAACCACCGAGCCATCCTCATCTGTCATCCAATCTCAGCTCCTACGTTTTTTTCCATCACCAATCTCATTTGTTCCTCTCAACAATTCATTCCTTGCACGCTCAATGCACTCAGTGAGATGACACCTGGTTGTCACCTTGAATATGTTTATTTATTCCTTTTTCCCTCAGCTCAAGCAATGATGTCTCAAATTAAAGCCCAGCATTCTAACCAGGACATAGGTGCAGAAATTGCACTGGATGTGGTTTGTGGAGTAAAACACATATTTTATTGGTTTCAAATTTGATCAAAATTAATATAAAACAGCTTCTCATATAATTTATTGTATTGCTGCTTCAGAGTGAATTCTAAAGGCTTATTAATGCCAAAAGTAAGACACTAATTGAAATTCTATTTGTAGGCATACAATGTACAATTTCAAGAAAAAAAAATTTGTGAAAGAAAAATTGTATTATGAAACAATATTGTGGCAGCGGGGGCGTGGTCAAGCATCTCTCCGGAGAGAGAGAAAGCATTAAGGGCGCTTACACCTGAGCTAAATTATGTCTAACACCTGTCTCTAATTTCAGTGAGCACGGGGAGAGCATAAATAGAGCCACACCGCAAGTAGAAGGGAGAGAGCCTGGGCACCACAGAGCCGAATACGAAGTGAAGAGTTTGTTATTACAATTGCTGAGAGTTTATTTTGTGAAGTGGTGTGTGTGATTAGAGACTAACTTAGTGAACAACGCAAAGACTCTGAGAGTGTAATTCTGTTGCAGAGAGAAAATAAAAATCCTTACCTGAACCAGGAAAGCTGCTTCTCGCCTCCTCCTTACACTGAGATGTTTTACACTGGTGCCGAAACCCGGGAGTTGAAGTTTGGGTTGAAGATGGATGGAAGTCGCCCCGTAGAGTCCTCCCAGTTGGCGGAGATCCTCCAAGCCCTCACTAGCCTACATCAGAGCCACCAGCAGACACTGCTTGAGCTCCAACAAGATCAAGATCGCCGGTTTGTCGAGCTCCTGCATGCTCAAGCCGAGGAACGGCAGGCGATCCGGAGCCTCCTCAGCCAGGAGGCGTCCCCAGCCACGACCCCGGACACTCACACTCCGTTACCCCCGCCCGCATTACAGAAAATGGGGGCGGTGGACAACCCCGAGGCCTTCCTGGATTTGTTTGAGCGGACCGCCGAGATCTGGGGCTGGCCGCTCGGCCAATGGCCGACTTATCCCACTGTTGTCCGGGGAAGCCCAGCTCGCGGCTCAACAACTGCCAGCGATGAGCCTCCTGGCCTACGGAGATTTAAAAAGAGCCATCTTGCAACGGGTTGGTCGCACTCCGGAGGAAAGTCGTCAACTCTTCCGGAGCTTGAAGTTGGAGATCTCCGACCGCCCGTTTGCCTTCGCCCAGCGGCTCCGTGACGCCTGCCAAAGATGGCTGCTAGCGGCGGACTGCGACATTGAAGGAATTATCGACCAGGTGGTACTGGAGCAATTAACACATTGACTGCCAAAAGGGATGACAGAGTGGGTCCAGTGCCACCACCCGGTGTTGTTGGAGGAAGCTGTCCGGCTTGCGGAGGACCACATGGTGGCGATCCGGAGGGCGGAAGAGCCCTCTTACATTTTCTTTCCTCCCTCTGTCTCTTCCCCCTCCCCTCTCTCCTCTCGTTCTGCTCTCTCTCCAGGTCCCGTTCCTGCCCCACGCAGACGAGGAGGACTTCAGCCCCTGAGACCAGTTCCCCGGGTGTGGGAGGTGACACCTTCCCCTATTCCAATGCCCCGCCGCTCTCCCCCTCAGGGGGGGGCGCCCGCCGATGCAAGTGCGGGTGTAGCGCCTGGGCCGGCCTGCTGGAGGTGCGGAGACCCGGGCCACTTCCAAGATCAGTGCCCTCTGATGGAGCTGGGGACGGTGGTGCGGGTCTCTGACCTCCAACAGGCTGCCCCTGACCGGGCCGAAGCGTACCGGATAATGGTAAGTGTCAAGGGGGGTACTCACCAAGCGTTGGTGGACACCGGGTGTAATCAAACCACTATCCACCAACGCCTGGTTCAACCCGAGGCATTGGTCACAACTAAAACGGTGAAGATGAAATGTGTACACGGGGATATTCACAAGTATCCGGTGGTGACCCTGACAATTAAATTCCGGGGGAAAAAGCATAGAGTGGAGGCCGCGGTTAGTTCCCGCCTCACCCATCCGCTGATTTTGGGGACTGATTGGCCTGATTTTAGAGTTTTATTAAAGGGAATTTGTGCGGATGGGTCCTGTACGAAGTTAGGGAGATGTGTAATGTGCGATGCTCTGGCAGGGGAGGCGGAGCCGGGGCCGTCCTCGACAGCTCCATGTCATAATGACGAGAGAGGGGGAGAGGCTGCAAACCCTCCCCTTCTCAGGGAATTCCCTGAGGGGGATTTCCCTTTGGAGCAGTCACGAGACGAAACCCTCAAACACGCCTTCGACCAAGTGAGAGTCATCGATGGTCAATGACTCCAGCTGGACATCGCCCTTTCATACCCCTATTTTGCGATTATAAATGAGCGGTTGTATAGAGTGACACAGGACACTCAAACTAAAGAGGATACAACCCAACTTTTGATTCCAAGGAGCTGTCGGGAAATGGTATTCCAGGCGGCTCATTATAATCCCATGGCGGGTCATCTAGGAGAAAGGAAAACACGGAACTGTCTAATAGCCCATTTCTATTGGCCGGGCATTGGCGGCGATGTCCGCAGATGGTGTGCGGCATGCCGCGAATGCCAACTGGTTAACCCACCGGCCACCCCATAAGCGCCATTGCGCCCTCACCCTTTGATCGAAGTCCCCTTTGAGAGAATTGGAATAGACCTCGTTGGGCCATTAGAACGGTCAGCACACGGACATCGCTTTGTATTGGTCCTAGTGGACTATGCAACGTGATATCCGGAAGCAGTGCCTCTTCGCAACATCTCAGCATGCAGTGTTGCGGAGGCACTCTTCAAAATAATCTCCCGGGTGGGGATTCCGAAAGAAATCCTCACCGACCAGGGCACAACGTTTATGTCACGGACACTACGCGAACTGTACGAGATGTTAAATATTAAATCGATTCGCAAATGGATGGCCTGGTGGAACGATTTAATAAAACCCTCAAAAACATGATTCGTAAGTTCGTGCACGACGATGCTAGAAATTGGGATAAATACCTCGACCCCCTGTTATTTGCAATACGAGAGGTCCCGCAAGCCTCCACTGGCTTCTCCCCATTCGAGCTGCTGTATAGGCGACGCCCACGCGGCGTGCTTGTATGTACTGCGAGAGGCCTGGGAGGAGGGACCTTCAAACAGCAAAAATGAAATTCAATACGTTCTTGATCTTAGAGAAAAACTCCACACTATGGGACAGCTAACACAGGAGAATTTACTCCAAGCCCAAGAACGACAGTGCCGACTGTATGACAGGGGAACTCAGCTAAGGGAATTTGCACCGGGAGATAAAGTGCTTGTATTGCTTCCCACATCGAGCTCTAAATTACTCGCCAAGTGGCAAGGACCCTTTGAGGTCACACGACGAGTGGGAGATCTCGATTATGAGGTTAAACAAACCGATAGAGGGGGCACACGTCAAATATACCACCTCAATCTCCTGAAATTGTGGAGGGAGGCGGTTCCCGTGAAATATACAGTATTTAACATTATTATACAAGTGTTTATATAACATATTGCATTCACTATCTAGAACATAAAATTAATCACAGAGTTTAGCCTGTCCCATGGATCTGATGATTTCAGGTGGCATTCTTATTCACAGCATTTATTAATTCCATAAATTCCTTATCAGAGTCAAGCACTTGCATTTAATAGAAATTAAAGGAAAGTGACATGCGACATGCCCCCAATTGCAATCCAAGCATATGATGCTAAGGTTTCCACCCTGAATGCAATACACTTGAAATAAGCCTCCAAACACAACAAGCCTCTTCAATCAATGTCAAGTATATCATGTGTAGCATAAATATAACAGGTGATGGCCAGGCATCTGGTAGCAAGTGTATGATTGACTTATTCTATTTTGTGCCAGGAAAATAAATCAAAGCTAGTTTCAAAAGCTTCTTCGATAAGCACAGTTCATGCCTGTAAATTACATATGTCAATTAAGATTGACATCAAGTGAATCACAATTCATGCCAAGGAACCACTAACCTGTAAATTACATGTGTCAATTAAGATTGCCACTAAGTGAAAATCAGTCTAGATGTATTTTACAAGGTTCCCTTCCAATAAACAGAAAATCTCTAATTAAAAGTGCCCTTAATTAAAAAATTTGCCCTATACAAATCAAGACTTCACCTTAATGTGTTGAATAAGCTCTGTGTAGTCCAAAAAGGCATTCCGTTTTATTCGATTATAATAGCCACATGGAATACACAGACGTATTTGACCATTGTCATGTATCTCATGCCGCTTTTAAAAGATGCCGTGCCAAGTTACAACTCTGAAAAGGAGACCCCATTCTGTTTCATTCAGATGAGCTGCTCGTGCTGTTTTGAGCACAAGCGCACCCTGGGCACCTTCTTGCGCCTTCAAATTCATTATTTGAAATATAAATACACATTCAAATGGAAAAACTGTGCATTAAAATTTCAGATGTGTGCCCAGCAATGACAATGACTCTTTGATGGTTTTGCACTTTTATCAGCATCTCTTAGCACAAGGGCCATTCACACAGAAATGGTTTTGTGTTCATCTGTGCTCTTATCCCATTGTTTTTATCTGTAAACATGCACTAGATGGACATCTTTGCATGCTGCGCCCACCACCAGATGTTTTTTGAGTATAAAAAAAAAATTTTTTTTGAGTGCTGCTTTTTTAGACACTGTTTAGGTAAAAAGAATGTCAACTTTTAAAAGTGGGTCTCGAGGCCCCTGCGTTCTGAGTTGCCCTGCATCTAGCTTTATTAGCACAAGAATGGGGCCAGTCAGAATGGCAGTGCATTTTAAAACACTCTGTCAAGTTGACAGGAATTCGGTATCGAAAAGCACACCTCAAGATCCCCACGTCTGTTTCAGTTGCACTCTGTCACTGTCCGTTTCTTTTCTCGTTTTACATTTTTACTTAAGATTAGAGAATATAAACTGGCTAAAAATTATTTGATTTAATAATTTTATCCAATATAGTTTAAAACCAAATGTATTTTTGTTAGGTATGTTCTTTGATGATTCTTATGATTTTAAAATATATTTTATTGTCACACTACATGTATTTATCATGATACAAACAACTGCAACACAATGAACTGTAAGCTGTTAAGAGAAAATGTAACATCGTTTGTCTTCTATGCGGAGTATCTTAGTAGCGGTCACGTGACAAATGAATGAAAGACTTATCAGATCTGAAGACTGTGGCTGCATTCCACTTCACTTTTAACATCTACTCGCTAATTCCCCTAAACACTTCCCCTCAGGGGAATCCCCGCCGCCATTTTGGAAGTCTGTTCCACTTCGTTCAGTGAGCGAGGGAAGTTTCTATTGACAGACCCTCAACCCCTCGATTTTGACCGAGGGAGTGAGCCTACTCTGATGTATGCTTCAGGCAGCTCCATATCCCACAATGCACTCGATTGTGATGTGACAGCATATCGCGCTTCATCAGCGCCACCCCCACATAACTCTAATGTATGATGGAAGTGAAGTCAGGTCAGTTAAGCAGTTTAGAAAAGTTATATTGAAATTTAACAGCATAAAACTTGTAGCTGGAGCCTTCAACATGCTCCGAGTGATCAAGGGTTTAGGGTGTTCCAGTTAAACCCACTGCACGTCTTCCGCCAGTAGTGGACACTCGCGCAACATATGCAGTGTCGTACATCCAAGTCCATGAGACAGAATGAAGTTTGCGAGGGAATGGGATAAAAATTTGAAATGGATTGCAGCTTGAGTTGGGAGGTGAACTAATCACTTCTGTTTCCTGTAGAGTCTATGCAGCTGTCACATGACTAATGAACGAAATTACTTGAATTAAGATTTGTTCATTTTGCTGAACTAGATTCAAAGATCCAAGTCAGTCAAATGTTTCGATCTTTCCATCACTACTACGTTGAAGGTGAGCCGTTTGACATCTCAAATGAGCCTAACATGAGGGTCCACTGATGAAAATTAGTGATGTCCGATCCTTGAACGAATCTTTCTTTTGAGACGATTCTCAGCAAGTATCCGGTCGAGCCGGTTCACAACATCGAACTGAATCGAACTTTAGTTCCTGGTTGATGACGCAAGACGCAACTGAATTACATGTACTGGCTACGCAGCACGTCGAACTGTCCGACTCAAAAAGAACCGAATGAGTCAGTCCCACTAACTGTTGAAGTTTACCGAGGATTACCGGGACTTGCTATGTGTTGAAACATTAATGGCAGTAGCCGCATAAAACATTTATAAACCTAGAGATGTTTGTTTCTGTGTTATTCATTGAATTAATTTAAATATTTGCAAATGAAGGTCTTGAGACTTAAGTATGTATTTTTACTCAATTATGTTACTAATACAAATTATTAATAAAATATTAATTTTCTAGTTGTGTTTGTATTTTTTAATTAGACTTAATGAATTGTGTAGCGAACTGTGATAGATATTTTCAAGAAATCAAAATTTCATTAACTTGTGTATCAGCAACAGCAAACTAAAACGAAACTAAATGCAGATGACTATTAGCCTGAGACCGAGTTCGAAATGAACGAGCTGGACTCATACAGGCAGGAGGCTCTTATGAGTTACTAGACCGGTTATTGAACCAAAGAACCCGTTCCGAATTAATGAATCAAACCTACTGGCAGAATCGAAAGTCAGCTATTTGGTCATTTCCGACTCAAAAAGAACGGAAAGAGCCGGTCCCACAAACTGTCGAAATTTGCAGAGGATTACCGAGGAGTCTGATGAGTGAGCTGCTGATACATTGACCATGCGTGTACCGAGGACTTGAACGAGTCTGGGGTGAAAACAAAACGTACTGAAAAATATGCTTCGGACTATAGTTTTATTAAATACATTTTTTATTTAAACATGCCAAAACTTTCCAGTCGAGAGTTGTAAATTAATTTTACTATTGTTTATTGTGCATGCAGATTATATTTTAAATTGTTATAAACTGAATCATGATTTCTGGTGAGCTTCTTTATATGCTTTAGATATGTAGAACATATCCGCCATTGTAAATTTGTGTCTGTATTGGGTACTTTAGGTGCAAAACTTTAATGTAGAAAACTTATCCAAGATGTAATCTATATTTGTCAGTTGTATTCGACATGCAGGGTCACAGAATGAAACATTGATGACAATAAATGCCATTATTATTATAACTTAATTGAATAAAATGTAATAATCGCAATATGCATTCACATATGGCTTTATTTAAATGTTTGAGCATGAAAACGTCATGGTTACTTGCGTAACCTCCATTCCCTGATGGAGGGAATGAGATGTTGTGTCGATGTAGTGACACTAGGGGTCACTCTTGGGAGCCCGAGACACCTCTGGTCTTTGATAACAGGCCAATGAAAATTGGCGAGTGGTATTTGCATGCCACTCCCCCGGACATACGGGTATTAAAGGAGCTGGTATGCAACCACTCATTCAGGTTTTATGCTGAGGAGCTAAGACAAGGTCCGGCCATTTCAGCGGGTAGTTCAGCGTTGTGGCAGGAGGGACACAATGTCTCGTTCCCTCCATCAGGGAACGGAGGTTACGCAAGTAACCATGACGTTCCCTATCTGTCACTCACTCGACGTTGTGTCGATGTAATGACACTAGGGGTCCCTATACAAAACGCCGCAACTGGCTGAACTGTGTTACGTGAACTGGTGGTGTGTGACGGGCAGACAACTGTGTGCCTCGTAGCCAGCACACCAGGCTGACACGTAACCTCCCCCAACATAGTTATGAGTGTTGAACGGCCCTTTGGGGACAAGTCGACTACCCAAAAGATGGAGACATGCTAACCCAGTCGTGGCCTCTTTTCCCCTTCTTTTTTTCCCCTCCCTAAAAAACAAGGGGGGTTACCCAACTGGGCCACCAGGTCTAGTCGGGGGGTGTCCCTCCCATGGGGAGGACACTGTGGAGACCACACCTCGCCCAAAGAGAGGGGAGGATATTTAAGTGGACAATACGTCACATGGTCTTGCCAACCATGTGGAGAAGTCTCATGGTAGATCTTACCCAACGGGGGAGGAGTTACTACAAACATGGAGACTGTGGCAGAGGGGGCTCTACCCAAGGAAGACGCAGTTTGCCAACAGGGAAACGAATTAGCGGAAGATATACATCGCATGGGGTTACCTTACAGGGAACCGCCACAAGCAGAGCACCTACCCCAGAACAGGGCTCTTAGTTAGCATGTGTACTGGGCCGGCAGCAAGTCTCTCCGAAAACTCGACTGCCACAGGGCTCGGAGGAAGTCAACCAGGGAGAACATAGTTTGTGAACACTACTGGGAATTAATGGCGCACGTCTTCAGTTCAGAGGAGGTGAAAGGTGCTATGTGCAAGCGATACACCCGGCCGGCTATCCCGGGCTTATCCACTTGTATTGCATGCCATTACCTGGGACAAAACTGGTTCCACCCGGAGGTTGTAGAACCTTGCAAAGGTGTTTGGTGTTGTCCAGCCCGCTGCTCTGCAAATGTCTTTTAGAGAGGCATCCCTGGCCAGGGCCCAGGAGGCCGCTACACCCCTGGTAGAATGGGCTCGTAGCATATCCTGGGCGTGATATGCCATAGCTATGGCGTCAATGAGCCAGTGGGCGATCCTCTGCTTGGAGACAGCGTTTCCTTTCCGCTGTGCACCAAAGCAGACAAAGAGCTGCTCAGAGATCCTAAAGCTCTGCGTGCGATCCAAATAGATGCGTAAAGCACGCACCGGACATGGCAACGACAGGGCTGGGTCTGCCTCCTCCTGGGGCAGCACTCGCAGGTTCACCACCTGGTCCCTAAAAGGACTCGTGGGAACCTTGGGCACATAGCCCAGTCAGGCTCTCAAGATCACGTGAGAGTAGCCTGGACCGAACTCCAGGCACGTTTCACTGACAGAGAACACTTGCAGGTCTCCTACCCTCTTGATGGAAGTAAGCGCAGTCAGGAGGGCAGTCTTCAAGGAGAATGCCTCAAGCTCAGCTAACTGCAAAGGCTCAAAGGGGGCTCTCTGTAGATCCTGAAGAACTACAGAGAGGTCCCATGAGGGAACGAGGCATGGACTGGAGGGGTTCAGCCTCCTGGCGCCTCTCAGGAACCTGATGATCAGGTCATGCTTCCCTAAGGACTTACCGTCCACTGTGTCGTGGTGTGCTGCTATAGCAGCAACATATATCTTCAAGGTGGAAGGGGACAGCCACCCTTCCAACCTCTCCTGCAGGAAGGAAAGCACTGATCTGACTGCGCATCTCTGGGGGTCTTCCCGTCGGGAAGAACACCACTTAGTGAACAGACGCCACTTAAAAGCATACAGGTGCCTCGTTGAGGGGGCCCTAGCCTGAGTGATCGTGTCTACCACCACGGGTGGTAGACCGCTTAGGTCTTCCATGTCCCATCCAGGGGCCAGATATGGAGATTCCAGAGGTCTGGTCGCGGGTGCCAGATGGTGCCCTGTCCCTGAGAAAGAAGGTCCTTCCTCAGGGGAATTCGCCTGGGGGGGGGTTGGGCTGTCGCGAGGAGCGTGAGGTCTGAGAGTCACAGAGTCTGTGCCAGTGCATCTATGCCGAGAGGTGTCTCGTTCAGGGCATACCAGAGTGGGCAGTGGGAGGATTCTTGGGAGGCGAACAGGTCTACCTGTGCCTGTCCGAATCGACTCCAAATCAGCTGGACCACCTGAGGGTGGAGTCTCCACTCTCCCCTGAGCGTAACCTTCCTTGACAGCACGTCCGCTGCAGTGTTGAGGTCACCTGGGATGTGAGTGGCTCACAGCGACTTGAAGTGTTGCTGACTCCAGAGGAGGAGACGGTGGGCGAGTTGTGACATACAACGAGAGCGCAGACCGCTTTGGCGTTTGACATATGCTGTTGTTGCCATATTGTTTGTCCGAACTAACACATGCTTGCCCTGGATCAATGGCCGGAACCTCCGCAGGGCAAGCAGAATTGCCAACAACTCGAGGCAGTTTATGTGCCAACGCAGCTGCAGGCCCGTCCATAAGCCGGCGGCTGTGTGCCTGTTGCAAACAGCACCACAGCTGTTTTGATGCGTCTGTTGTGACCACGACGTGCCTGGAGACCTGCTCTAGGGGAACACCTGCCCGTAGAAATGAGAGGTCAGTCCAAGGGTTGAAGAGATGGTGACAGACCGGCGTGATGGCCACACGATGTGTCCCGTGGCGCCATGCCCATCTCGGGACTCGAGTCTGAAGCCAGTGCTGAAGCGGTCTCATATGCATCAACCCGAGCGGGGTGGCCACCGCTGAGGTTACCATATGCCACAGGAGCCTCTGAAAAAGTTTCAGTGAAACTGTTTTCTGTTTGAATGCCTTCAAACAGGTCAGCACCAACTGTGTGCACTCGTTCGTGAGACATGCTGTCAATGAGACTGAGTCCAACTCCAAACTGAGAAAAGAGATGCTCTGAACCGGGAGGAGCTTGCTCTTTTCCCAGTTGACCCGAAGCCCTAATCGGCTGAGGTGCGAGAGCACCAAGTCCCTGTGTGCACACAACATGTCCCGAGAGTGAGCTAGGATTAGCCAATCATCGAGATAGTTGAGAATGCGAATGCCCACTTCCCTTAACGGGGCAAGCGCTGCCTCTGCGACCTTCGTGAAGACGTGAGGGGACAAGGACAGGCCGAAAGGGAGGACCTTGTACTGATACGCCTCACCCTTGAATGCAAACTGCAGGAAGTGTCTGTGTCGAGGTAGAATCGAGACGTGAAAGTACACGTCCTTCAGGTCTACCGCCGCAAACCAATCTTGATGCCGGACGCTCGCCAAAATGTGTTTTTACGTCAGAATCTTGAACAGGAGTCTGTGTAAAGCCCGGCTCAGTACTCGCAGGTCCAAGATTGGCCGCAACCCACTGCCTTTTTTCGGTACGATGAAGTAGGGGCTGTAAAACCCCTTCTTCATCTCGGCCGGAGGGACAGGTTCTATCGCACCCTTCCGTAGGAGGGTGCAATCTCTGTGCGCAAGGTAGCAGCGTTTTCATCCTTCACCAAGATGAAGTGGATACCGCTGAACCTGTGCAGACATCTGGCGAACTGAATTGCGTAGCCGAGTCGGACGGTCCAGACCAGCCATCGTGACGGATTGGAAAGCACAAGCCACGCATCCAAGTTCCGCGCGAGGGGGACCAAAGGGACAACATCGTTGGACGTACCGGCAGGTGGGGCCTCGCGGCGGGGCGGAGCTCGAGGGACATCTAAGTACTTACCTGTCTCCTTGTGACCACCCCCGGAACAGCCTGGGATGGGGGAGGAAGAGGCCTGTCCTCGTGACCCGTGGAGACTGTCACATCGGGGGCAGATTTGTGCCACAGCTGGGCGCTCAGGGGCGGGGAGACCGCCGCTGGAGATCCAAACCTGCCTAGTATTTTTAAATTTCAGTTGATATTTTTATTATATTTTATTTATATAAAAAAATAAAAAGTTTGTGCAGTACATTTTCATTATAATAAACTTAAACTTCTATAGCTTTTTTTATTTCACTTTAAAAACTGCTTCCAATTGCACAATAAACTGCTATGGCAACAGAATTTAAGATATCAAATATCCCATGACAATTTTACATCAGTAGTGTTTTTACATTATTCTAGAGAATTTTGAAGCAATTCATGTAAACACAAGAGGGTTATTTCAAAGTCTGTTAAAACTGCCTTACTTCCTGCTGCCAGTTGGTGGTGCTATGACCGTAAATCATTGCATAAATGTGATCAGCCCCCATTACAAACATACAGCTGAATTTTCATCAAAATCATACAGTGCACACAGAATATATAAGGAACGTCCTGTTTCACATTGTTGCCATTAATTTATTGCGTCGCCATGGAAAAAACGTTCGATATTTAAAAATCTGTTTGTTATTTAGCATTTTCGATGTCTTGGCATAATGTTGTCTAAATGTGGTGACAGTCTCATGAATCACCTAGGAGGAGTATTTAAAAGTATCTATCTATCTATCTATCTATCTATCTATCTATAGATATATATATATATATATTTAATTGTTCATTTTAAATTTTTTGCTAACTGACTAATTTTAAATTTTTGCTATAATTTAATATAATTATTTATAAAAAATATGTAGATCTAAAGATTGTCATTTTTGTCATATTCTGTATATTGCATTTTTATATTAGTAAAAACATTTATGAACATTTACTTACAGCATACAAGTGTTCAGCATATATTTTATATGTTTATATTATATGTTTAGAAGGATTTTAATAGTGAATGCACAATGTGGAGGAGACTAATATAAAGATACACTGTTACTATAGAGATGATACAATAGCTGCTGTGCATTTGGATATGTTGCAACTGCTTCAGGCTTTTCAAGCATTTGTTTTGCCGTTGTCAAACATGAAGGAAAAAGATGGGATTCCCTCAGATTTACGTTTTTTTGTGGAAAAATTGCGGGAATTATAAAAAATGGCCAGCTACAGCAAATAATGCGGAGATCTTGACATTATTCAAAAAAAATTTGAAGCAATTCAGGTAAACATAACAGGGATATTTCAAAGTCTTTTAAAAGTGCCAAACTTCCTTCCGTGCTATGACAGTGACCCACAATAGCCACATCAATGTGATCAGCCCACAAGGCCAAACATACAGCTCAATTCTGATGTAAATCACACGACATGACACAAAGATATGAGACACTTCCTGTTTCCCATTTTTTTAAGTTACTTTGTGTCGCCATGGTAACACCGTTCGATATAACAAAAATCCGTTCGCAATTTAGCATCATCAGTGTCTTGGCATGGTGTCGCTCACATTTGGTACCTGTAACATGAAATCCCTAGGAGGAGTATTTCAAATTCCTGAGCATGCATTTTTCAAACAATCCAAAATGGCTGATTTCCTGTTGGGCGGAGCTTATGACTGTCAGCATAAAAGTTGTCCGGCATGATGAGATCTATAAGTGTACAAAGTTTGGTGACTGTAGCTCAAAAGGGATGTGCTATAGAGCCCCCCGAACATGCCCATCTTCAAGGTGGCGCTACAGAGCCCCCCTGCACGGGCCCTAATAATAATAAAAACGAGGGGGACGTAGGGCCCTCGCAAATTGTAGCCATGGCAAACTGGCAAACATATGTCTCAGTTTTAAAGTGTGGTGCTAATATTGATCAGTAATTTACCTCATACTGTTAAATGATTTACAGCATACTGTTACTGTAAAATAAATTATATTTAATTGCATACAGTACATTAAAATACGGTATATTTTCTTTACAGAAAAATTAATTATGGTAGTTAATTGCATAACGTATATTAAAATAGCAAAAATAATAACAGTAGTTGATTGTATGTCATACATTTTAACTGTTTTTGCTGTTTACTTTAAATTTCAGCCCAGATATTATATTAAAATTGCAGTATATATAAAGTACTGTAGAACTAATTACTGTAGATGTGTAAATTTAACAGTTAAAAGTGTGTTTACAGCTACAGAGTAAAATCACTTTAGTACTCACTATTTAGTAGGTACAGTCCATTAAATGTTAAAGAAATGTATCCTTTTGTCATGTAAAACAATTCAAATGTATATTACATTTTTGTTACTAAAGTAACAATATACAGAATCCATATCTTGTCCTCTCCAGACATAGTAAACAAAATATTAAAATCTGTTCGAATCGTGTACAGCACAGATAAATTCCTTCATTTTTGTCTTTGTATCAAATAGGATACAGAGTTAAAAATTTCAAATGGCATTTTTTAAGGAATTACAATTTAAACAGATTGTAATTCAAAGAAATTTGTAGTTTTAATAGATACATTTTTTTTCAATAAGAACAACAAATAAACATGGCATCATACAACATGTTTTTTTTTTTTTTTTTTTTTTTTTTTAATAAACATACACCATGGGAGAAGTACACCTTGCCAGAATGCTTTAATTTATCCCAAAGTCTTTAAAATAGAGCCAAAGTTGCATATTACTTTCTGTAAAAATGGAGGGGTCAGTTTTGTCACCTTGTGGTTCTCCATGCTGAACAAGAACAGGTTTCATCAAAACACTAAAGGAAACATATTCTCAGTGACTATAATGAAAATTATCAAATGCATTTGCATAATAAAACTTGTTTGAAAAATGTCAGAAAGCCTAATTAAAGCAGGAAAAATGCACAAAACAAGTTGTCAAACGAACTTGTACATGTTAAAACTAAAATGATGTCAGCTGTTTGGGGATGACATGAGAGTGACATGAGGGTATGTAGGTATTCTTTTGAACATCATTCTGGGGGGAAATGGTTGTCTATGAATGGAATCCGTGCATAAAATGCATAATATAAAAGATAATCAAGAAACAACATGTACTTTGTGCCCTTGCAAGGCTAATATTAATCAATTGAAACTTATTGTGTAATGTTATCATATGGTTTGAAGCATGGGCGTAGAATACACGGGGGATGCATCCCCCACACTTTCGATAAAACCTAAGTTCGTCCCCTGCTCTTTATCACTGGGCAAATGTGAATATGTTGTCCTTTTTTGTTTTTTTTACAGCAAATGTGTAAATATGTAAATGTTAACGTTAAAATTCACTGGTCAAACTCTTTTGAGACGAGATAACTATTGTAATGGGCAATGTGTTAATGATGGCATTGTTCAAGATGTCAAAAGTGTAGTGGATGGAAATAGGCATTTATTTGAAAATGAAAATTCTTTCTAAAGTCGACAATGTTTTAGTTGATGTGTGTGGCCTTGAAGATGTATGGTGTGAGATGTGTCCTGAGCAGGAGTCCGAGCACTTGGAATGTCAACAAGAAATAAGAGATTCATCAAAAGAACTTGATTAGCATGTTGATATAATTCCTGATCTATCAATTCAAAATAAAAGAAGCAATTGATTTGAATCTAGTTTGAATGACTTGTGTAGATCAGATGCTGTCAATCTACTTAGGTCTCTAAACTCCAAACAAAAAGATATTTTCTATCAAGTTAAGACAGTGGTGCTTAGAGAAAGTTAGAGGTAAAAAGCCAGAGCCTTTCCATGTATTTGAGCTATTCATTATGAAGCGACCAGATTATTATCCCAAATTGCAACTGCACCGACAAAGTTTCTGTTCTATTGACAGCACCTACTGGAATTGCTGCTTTCAACTTGGGTGCCAAGACCATCCATAGTACATTTTCAATCGAGATGGATGTAAAATTGCCTTACACACCTTTAGGAGAAGAAAAAGTAAATACAATGCATGTGGTATTTAGTGACTTGCATATACTGATTATAGATGAAATTTCTATGGTAAACCACAGCCTACTAGCCTATGTCCATGGTAGGCTTAGACAAATAAAGCAGACAGGTGACTACTCTCCATTTGGTAAAGTTAGTATAATTGCTGTGGGAGATTTTTTCCAATTGCCACCTGTGAGAGGAGAACCATTGTATTTTTATTCATTGTATATTTTCCAACAAATACGCAAGTGGAAGAGCATAACATTAAACAGATAATTGCATATTGCCCAGACCACATTTGTGTAGAGGCTCAGGATTTTGAGAAAAATCAACAAACTGGACAAATGCAACTAAAAAAGGGACACTTTTCAAAAGTATTTAATTCCTATTTACCGGAAAATGTTCTATTAGGTAAAGGTGCGCGAATCATGTTAATTAAGAATATTGACGTCGCTGATGGGCTTGTAAATGGTGTTTGTGGTACTGTAACAGATATGGCCCTTAATACAAACAACACAGTTGTGTATGTAGTATTTGTTCAGTTTGATGATGATAAAGTTGGGAATAACACTAGAAAGTGTACACCACCAGAAACACCATGAATTCCACTCCAATTACTTTAGAGGAAGAGCGAGTTAACAGCATGAGTGGGTTGCGTAAGCAGTTCCCATTAAAGTTGGCATGGGCTTGCACTATACACAAAGTGCAAGGATTAACTGTCAATGAAGCAGTCAAATCACTAAAAAAGATTTTTGCAGCTGGACAGGCATATGTTGCTTTAACTCGAGTCAAGACTTTAAGTGGTTTGATCATTCAAAGTTTTGCTGATAAAGCAATTTATTTCAAAAACAACATCCAAGAATGTATCAACACAATGCCACGGTTTGAACTTTATAATATTTCACCACATAACACCAACAAATCTTTTTCAATTTTCCTAATGAATGTTCAGGGTTTACACTGCCATTTGCTAGATTTAACGGCTTCAGTCCAACCCTATAATTATAGCGGTATAGCTGTAACAGAGACATGGCTGCCTGCAAACATATCAAGTGAATCCACTTTCGTTGAAGGCTACCACTTTCACAGTGCTCCACGTTGTTTTGCTTACAGTACAGACAACCCTCTGTTAAATTCAGTTCGACACCAAAAATATGGTGGTGTTGGCATATACTGTAGAACTAATATTGATAACACAATATTTTGGACATTCCTAATGTTAACATAGAGTGCATAATATGTCAACTCAACAAACTTGATATAATCATAGTTGTTGTTTACAGGCCATCACAATATCGCTTATCTTTGTTTCAAAAATATATTACCAAATTCTTGAATTGAAAACACACACAATGTCTACATTCATGGCAAACCTAGGCTATGTTCAGTGTGTCAAAGAGCCTACCACTGAAAATAGAACATTGATTGATCATGTGTACGAGAAAATGACATCTAAATATACTACCATTGCACAAGTTATGCCAGTGTATTTCAGTACGCATGAAGCAATTCATTGTACATTTTCACAAACATAACCGTGTTTCTATAACATATAAAATTGTGTAACTGAATACAGCATCTGCCAAACACCATAATCATATCCATAAATACTAATGTATAAGCTTTAAGTTTATTCCAATTTATATTGCATAACAAATGTGTATGGTAACAGGGTAATGTTTATGTTAACATTTGCAGTATTATTCTGGTAGAAATGTCATATATAACATGAACAAAACTTGGGTCTGACCACTTGGTGGTTGAGGCAAATGGACCATGAACATAGTATTAGACTGTGCTTCTGGATCCTTGTTTAACCAATAACAGACCATAACAGTTCTTGTGTTCTGTCTACAACAACATAAAAAACATACTCAAACCGTGCTCCTAAATATTTATGTTAACATCTGCAATGCTAGTTTGACAAAAATGTTCTTGGTAAAATCCAAAATAGGTCTGAATACTTGGTGGTTGAGGCAATGGACCGTGATCATGGTATTAGACTGTGCTTCTGGATCCTTGTTAAACCAGTACCAGACCACAACCGTTCCTGTGTTCTGCCCAGAGCAACATAGCACAAATATATAATACAAATAAATAGATATATACATCTATAAAAGTTAGCCATAAAAAAACAAAAGTAACCAGTAGTGGTTCTCTCAGTTTTAGAGATGGGGTTAAACTCCCTGTGATGACCATGATTTTTATAGCGTATATTTGTTCATAACTCAACATTTCAAACACTTGCACCTTATCAGTGATTTCTTAATGTATTACTGAAGCTAGAGAAAATAAATGACATCAAATGAAATGTCAATAATTTTATGACTATACCTCATTGAAATCACTGTGTGTGACCAGGAATGGCTTCAACATACAAGTTTGTGGACTATTTTTCAAAGCATTTATCCCATGGTAATCCAGTTTAACAGATCAAGTATGCCTTTACAAAATAGTAGATTATTGGGCATTTGTGTAGGCAACTTTGAAGCAAATCGGACAAAACTTCTACTAGCTGATCAAAGTGCAGAACATCTTTTCCAGTACAGGTGGCGCTGTAAGCATTTTTCATGAAAGCCAAATGGGTGTAATCAGGAGTGGCTATTGAGTAACTGCTTGAAGTTTGAGACCCATTGTCCTAACCAGCACAAAGTTATTACCACTTCCTATCTGGCATGCCATCATTCATTGCCATAGCAACCCCTTCAAGGAATAGTTCACCCAAAAATGAAAATTTGCTGATAATTTACTCACCCTCAGGCCATCCAAGATGTATTTGAGTTTCTTTCTTCATCAAAACAGAATTTAAGACTTTTAGGATTTCATTTCAGGCCTCCTCCTCTAAACAGTGCAAGTGAATGTCCTCCATTTTTTGACGGTCCAAAATGAATATTTAGGGTACATCAAAATAATCCACATGACTCCAGTCGACAAATAAAGTTCTTCTGATACCAAACGATTGATTATTTTGATAAACAAAACAATATTTATATACTTTTTAACTACAAATGTTTGCTTCCGTACATCTCTGTGACATGCGCTCATGAGAGGGATGACGTAAGCTTGTTGGTAAGGTCATGCGTCACGTGGAGGAGGAGTCAGGAAGTGCGTCATTGTTTACAAGAGAAACTTGTGCCATTCACAAACCAAAACAGTCCAAAACAATTTCAAAACAATATATATATATATATATATATATATATATATATATATATATATATATATATAAAAACATTCCAAATAATAAAAAATAAAAAAAACAATATAAACAATGACACGCTTCCTGACTCCTCCTCCACGTGACATGTGACCTTACCAACAAGCTTATGTCATCCCTCTCATGAGCGCACGGCTGTTCCAAGCTGCTTTCTCCTTACTAGTGAGCTTCTTGGGGAATTCATTGCACTCCAGGATCTTCTTTATCTGTGGTCCGACGAAGACACCAGCTTTGACCTTTGCCTCAGACAACTTAGGGAAGAAGTCTTGAAGGTACTTGAAGGCTGCCGACTCCTTATCTAGAGCTCTGACAAATTGTTTTGTAAGGCCCAATTTGATGTGCAGTGGTGGCATCAGCACCTTCCGGGGGTCAACCAGTGGCTCCCACTTGACGTTGTTCCTCCCCACAGAGAACTCGGTCCACTGTGGCCAGTCCCGCCTGTGGTAGAGGTGTCCCTGCTGTCCCAAAGGCAAAGATAGCAGGGAAACTTGGTAAAACCGCCTTGGAGACCCATCAGGAATGCCACCATTTTGAAGTCTCCTATGACCTCCCAGCCATGCTCATCATATTTCAAGGTGTCCAGCAAGGTCTTGATATGTATCCACTTAGACAGCTGGAACTAAACTGAACTGGTGGGCCTAAGGCATCTGTATTTATACTACTATTTATATTACTGGAAAGTTCTAGAAAGTTCTAGAAGTTACTCCAAGTTTACTCAGCACTGAATCTATCTGGAATGTTCTAGAAAATAGGTAAATTTTAAAATATCACTGTCCTGGTCACAACAGCAAAGTTTGTGGGGAATAATAAAATTGTTCCACGGTGATATCAGACAAACTCTGTGGCAACCACAGCGATAAAATCATTTGGAAATGTTAGGGGGTGCTATGGAGTCCACTGGCCACACCCAAGACAAATGACAAAAGAATGATAAAATCTTGCCAAACTTTGACGAGTGTGCCAAGTTTCAAGAGTTTTTGAGTATACTAAAGGCATGAAATATGCTTTTACAAACTAGGAGGTGCTGTGGTACCGATGAGGCATGTCTCTGCTGAATGGCAATATCAAATCAAAAGATGTCCTAAGACAAATGTATGTGTAAACTTTCATAAGTTTTCAGCCATCATAAGCCCCTCAAAACAATGTGGGAAAATTTGAAAATCCCACATTCCATCCAACATGGCTGACTTCCTGTTGGGTGGAGTCAGATACAACCAAGTGAACTTAGTCTAACATGATGAGAGCAGTAACCATACCAAATCTTGTGCACATCTGAGCAAATTCATCCCAACCATTGCCTGTGTTTGGAGGCGCTGTAGAGCTCGACCACACCCAAGCCTAAACACTACATAACTTTTTGATTTTACGCAGGTCTTATGTGTGTACCAAGTTTCTTGAGTTTTCAAGCATGATGAATGCCTAAAAAAATGGGTGAATGCGCTAAAAATAAAAATAATAATAATAATTGTGAAAAAACATTCTAAACACAATAGGGCTTTAGCACCTCCGGTGCAGGCCTCTTGCCCTGCACCTTCAGTGCTCGGGCCCTAATAAATATAGCTGCAAGCAGGAATTAAGGGGCCAAGCACATCAAACATTATTAGGCACAACCATGGCAAAAAATAAGTAATTAAAGCAATCTGGTCATGATTTTAGGCAAAATGGTTGAAAACCATGAATAGTATCAATTGCAATGGGACATAAAAGCTTATTACTTTTGACTAACAGGTGGCGCTGTCACCAAATTGATATGGTGTGGTCAAGGTACAGTCATGATGGCACATATACATTTTCATGTTAATATGCCAAAGCGTTGCCGAGATAGAGCCTGAAAACCTTTCTGGCACTGTACCATCAAATTCAAATTTAGGCATTGTTAGAAAAAGTAGGTTTTTAAAGGATTTCAAAATAGCGGACAGGAAGTTCGATTGATCATGGCATAATTGTATCCACATTCTCGCATGACCCACGGAATCTAGCAAGACTGATCTCATGACAATAGCATAAATTAATCAAAAGTAAATTTGGTATAACTTTTAACCAGAAGGTGGCACTGTCCCAAACCTTTTTGGGTACCTTCAGGGCATTGTGCCAATGACACATAACGAGTTTCGTAATGATATGTCAATGCGTTTGAAAAATAAAGCATTTTACAACAAAATTCAGAATGAGCAATGCCCAAAATGGCCGACATATGATAATTTGGTATCATTTGACTCGGCATCCCGCACAGAATCTAACAAGACCAGATTTGTTATTTTAGGTGAAACAGTTCAGAAGTTATAAGCAAAAATATGCATTTTTCATATCTCGTGACCACTAGGTGGTGCTGTTCCGAAACTGCGCAGGTACCCTCAGGTCTTGGTTGTCATAACACACACCAAGTTTGGTGTGAATATGCTAAAGCGTTGTGGAGATATAGCCTCACGTCCAATTTGGCTTGCTCTACGTCCAATTTGTTCGTGCGTTATTCGAGAACCGTTCGACTAATCAACTTGAATTCCATAGCTTTTTGTCAGCCTGGTCTGAAGATGATCTGATTCAATTTTCATGCGAATGGTCTAGGAGGAGTTCGAAAAAGTAGGTTTTGGCAGAAAAATTTTCAAGACGGAAAATGACGACATAGCGTGAAATTGATTCGTCTCGAGTCAAGGAATCAGAGGAAAAATAATTTTGATTCTAGCATTTACAGTTCAAAAGGTATTAGCATAAACATAAACAAATTTGGGCAGTGGTAGCGCTAGAGGGTTTGAGTTAGAGACTCCAAATTTGCTCCATTGAATGCTCAGACTGTCCTCTATCACATTTCACAACTTTCCCGCATACAGTTCTATGGGCTACCATAGACCCAATGGCGGAAGAAGAAGAAGAAGAAGAATAAAAAGAACACTAACGATTACAATAGGTGCCTATGCGCTTTCAGTGCTTGGTCCCTAATAAAAAGAACAGTAATGATTACAGTAGTTGCCTACGCACTTTCAGTGCTTGGCCCCTAATAATCCTTAGAAGAACAATAGGGCCCATGCCTGCCACGGCAAATGAGCCAGCGCCTATGCCTGTGGCCTCGTCCGCTCCTGTGACTACGCTCCCAGCTGTCCGGAAAAGGAGGAGAAAGAAAAGGACACCTTCTCCCCAGTCGCTGCCAGTGCTCACGACCACGGAGGTCGTTCCCCAGTCGCCGCCAGTGCCCACGACCACAGCGGTCGTTCCCCAGTTGCCACCAGTGCCCACGACCATGGAGGTCGTTCCCCAGTCGCCACAAGTGCTCACGACCACGGAGCTCGTTCCCCTTTTGCCGCCAGTGCTCACGACCACGGAGGTCGTTCCCCTTTCGCTGCCAGTGCTCACGACCACGGAGGTCGTTCCCAAGTCTCTGCCCATGTTCACAACCACGGAAGTCATTCCCGAGTCTCTGCCAGTGTTCATGACCATTGAGGTCGTTCCCAAGTCTCTGCCAGTGTACACGACCACAGAGGTCGTTCCCAAGTCTCTGCCCATGCTCACGACCACGGAGGTCATTTCCCAGTCATCCAGGTCTCTTAGCCTCGAGCCTCCTGCTCTGGTCTCCTTGGTTTCCTGGCCATCTGCCTGATCTGCTCCAGTCTCCTTGGTCTCCTGACCGTCCGCCTGATCTGCTCTGGTCTCCTTGGTCTCCTGGCCGTCTGCCTAATCTGCTCTGGCCTCTTTGGTCTCTGGCTCCACCTTGGTCCTCACTCCCACCGGCTCTGCCTCGGTCTTCCGAGCCCCCAGCTCCACCTCAGCCCTCTGAACCTCTGGCTCCAGCTTGGTCCAGCTTGGTCCTCCAAGCCTGCAGCGTCACCCTGGCTCTCCATCCCTCTGGCTCTGCCTTGGTCTCAAGCCTCCCTGACTTTGCCTTGTTCCTCTGCTCCCCTTGCCCCTTGTGCCCCCTTGAACTGCCTGTTTCCCCTTTACCCCCACACCCTATGGACAATTTTTTCCCCGTCTGGAATCCACTCCTCAAAAGGGGGGCTCTGTCACGTATTCCCTGATTTTTGTGCTTAGACTTTTGTTTTGAAATTCTTGTTTGAAAATGAAATATATAGAAAATCACAGTATTACAGTTATTGCATAGTGACAGTGTAGAAAGTCTTGGAGAAGCTAGAGAAGAGAGGACACCGGCACCAGTTTATGCAAGCTGCTGTGCTCATGATGCTGTGCCTTGCGGGCTGCCCTTGTGCTGCACATGATGCATTTTAGATTATAAACAGATTTAGCGCTTATAACTTGCCAATTTGTTCTTCCCAAAAAACTTCCCAAAAATTCAGAAATATTATTATATATTTTTTTTTTTACTTTGTAATTGTGGTGAAAAATAACTGTGGCGAAGTTGAATACTTCATTTTTAATCAACTCAAGTAAAAGTACTATATTTTATATATACTTAAAATGTACTCAAGTACTGTAACAAGAGTAGTTGTAATTCATTACTTTCCACCTCTGGGGGTGTCACTTCCACTCACGGTTAAGGTTAGGGAAAGGGTTAGGTAAAGGGCTCCCTATTTATTTAATGGCAGTTTGGAGCTCCTGCCCCTTTTTTGGAGCACTGCCTGCAGCTATATCCTTCTCAGAGATTCAGATGGAAAGTATAATTAATAAATTAATAAATTATACTATAACAGTATAATTCAGCACTGCTCACTGCAGGCAAACGTGCAAAGGAAAATCAATTTGCGATATTCGAGTAGTGTCTTTAATGGTCGAGTAGCTGGTGCAGACCGAGTACTCAATTACTTGTGCACATGCCTAAATAATGATGAGACAGCAGATTGGGAGACGTGGGTTATGTATTTATTTTGTAATCATTTTTGGTCTCTTACTTCCTAATGCCTTTCTCTCCTCTTGCGCTTTCTATTTATTTAGCTGTTGCTCATTGCTGGTGTCATGTTTAAATGTGTTTGTTCATGTCTTCAGATCTTTTATTTTTAAATTTGTTCACTTCCTTGTCTAGTCATGTGATTATCCTGTTCCCGCCATGTTTCATGTGTTTTGATCTAATTGGTTCCTTTGTTTATTAGTCTTGTCTTGGTTCATGTTTCATTGTCTTTTTATATTGTTATCAGTCTTGTATTTTCATTGGTGGTCTTGGTATCTTGTTACCCATGTCAGAGTATTTATAACCCTTATGTTTGCCTTTGTCTTGGTTGAGTATTCTGTAACATTGATGGCAATGACAGGCAGACAAAGATGAGATGATGTGAAGAACCAAGTGCAGTTTATTTACAAATGTGAAATCCAAAAACCATAACGAGAGTGGTGAAAACAAAACAGACATAAACGACAAAGCTACACCAAAACAATACTCAACAAAGGCAAACATAAGGGCTATAAATACTCTGACATGGGTAACAAGATAACAAGATCACCAATGAAAATACAAGACTGATAATAATATAACAAGACAATGAAACATGAACCAATAACAAGACAAGACTAATAAACAGAGGAACCAATGAGAACAAAACACATGAAACATGGCGGGAAAAGGATAATCACATGACTAGACAAGGAAGTGAACAAATTTAAAAATAAAAGACCTGAAGACATGAACAAACACATTTAAACATGACAGCTGGTCTCTCGCTCATCAGAACAGTGTGCATAGAGATGCTTGGTTGATTTCTTAAGCAGCTACCCCGCTGTTTGTGTCACTTTTCTATCACCTGTGTTGTGGAAAGGAGAAGTTGACATCTGCACTCTCACAGAAGCAGACATCTCATATAGCCATCCTGGACAAGCAACCAATAGTTGTGGTGATAGTTATAGGCTAGGGATCAATTGATTTTAAATGAATAATTTAATACTAGTTAATACTGTATATTGATAAATAATAATAATAATAATAATAATAATAATAATTTGGAGGACAAGATGCATTGTTTTGTAATCGAATCGTTAGCCTTTTGATCATAATCAGAACGAATTGTTAGGCAAGTGAAGATTCACACCTCTAGTGAAAATGTACATTATTTGGCATTTAAGAGTTGGACTCATGTTGGCTAACATGCTAAAGCTAGCAACAACACATCATGTACATTAGAATCATTACTTCATTTAACTGAAAAAATTGCAAGAGTGCTGAATTTGGGACACAGCTAATGACTGTTTTCAAAGAAGGTTCCTGAACAACTATCCCTGTCTGCCATAGGTTGGAAAAGACCAAGACAGACCAGACAGTCCCACCCCAAACTCACTCCATTGGTTGAGCCAATATTGCTATCTTGGGCAGGTCAGGATGCATGTGCAATAAGCAACAGCACTGAGCTTTCTCTTACTCTGCTCACACACTGGCTGTGATTTTGATATGTAAAAGAAATTATCTTCATTTTAGATGTAAAAACTTAAGGACATAAAGGCAGTGAGTAAATCATACATACATGCTGACCATATGTTTTCAAAAAGGGTAGAAAGAAAAGTGCTGATATTACTATTCAATAAAAGTTCTTCGCTGTTCCACTTAATCATATTTCACACATAATCACTGCCTTGTCCACAGCAGGTGTTGATAAAATGTGAAGAATGCAAAACTGCCATGACTGACGTGATTTGCTTTTTCAGTATATAAGAAATAAATGCAGATATCTCTCATGCCATGCTCCAATCTATACAGAGAGAAAAAGAGCAAAACCCTATGGATTGCTTTACGCTGTAGTAACAATAACATTCTTCATATCGCAAATACATTTGCAGAATTACTTAATTTATCATGAGCTATACATCTGTTCTCAATTGTAAACAGACATAATTTCAAGAGATGAAACATATCTCCTGATTTACTTCTCATACTAGTGAATACATCTAAACTGCACACTTCAAGGGTCTTTTATCTCCATCAGTGCAATGGGTTTAGACTAGGAATCAATACAGAAGAACAGTAAAAAAATAAAAATAAAAATAAAATAAAATAAAATAAAATAAAATACAGGTCAATTTCTATTATTCTGTATAACCAGAGTATATTTATCATTACAGTTAGAGGACAAAATCTCAAGCCACAAATACACAACTTTTTGACTGCAGAGAGAGAAGCAAATATAAAATCTTCTGTCTATTTTTCCAACTCATTTTTGAAGTGCATGCTGAAAATAAAAAGCCTCATCCTTCTTCTGATTGTATTGGACAGGTCTAAAGAAGTCCCTTCTTAGGTTAATAACATAGTTCTTTGCCTTTGGCAAGGTTACAGCTGCCCCGCTGTCTGTATATCAAATTAGATCTGGTGTGAATCCAGGGAAAAGCCAGTTGAGAATATGTATGGCACCTGGTGATGTAAAGCAACCCCGATGACAGATGCCAACATCCTTCAGGCCTGTATACAGGGCTATTTGTAGAATCACAATGAATGAAAAGAAAACTTTAAACTTCTCTTAAAAAAAAAAAAAAAAAAAAAAGTGAAATGGGAAACTCTGACTCCAACAGATGGTTAGAGGACAAATGATGACATTACTGCCCTGGACAATGATGTGGGTCATGCATTGCCCTAGACGCCAATGAGTAGGCAAGTATGCAATATAAAACCTAGACAGAACAGATGCCATCCTTCTTGTCATTGATTATTGCCTAGGCAGAAACACTAATCAAGTTCATCGTTGTGCTAATTATGCTCTGTCAGAAATGACTTTCACTGATAAAATGGTCACCAATATTTTTGCTACAGCAAGCCACATATTACTTTATGGTTAATCAATGTTTTTCCCACATTATCATTAATCAAGTGTGAATTTGCCTATCTTGGCCAGGATATCTATGTAAAAGAGATTTTTAACTTCAGTAATTTTTATTCCTGGTTAAATAAAGGTAAAATAAAAAATAAAATAAATAAATAAATATATAAATATAAAATAAATACAAAATGCCAATGGCAAGAGTTGATCTGGATAAATAAGCTCTAGATAAATAAACATTATTTACATAAAGGTTGTATTCATTAATATTAGTGCATTAATGCATTAGGAATCTTGAGCTTACAATGAACAATAATTTTTAAAACATTTATTAATCTTGGTTAATGTTTATTGTACTATTGTTCATTAATGTTAAAGTAAATTTTTATGTAAAAATGTGTTAGTATAGAAATTAACATTTAGCAGGAATAATAAATGCTGTACAAGTATTGTTCATTGTTAAATTGTTAACTTTTGTGTTAAATGTAAAAGGTTATCCAATTTGCACTATATATAGCTATATTCATAGCATATACTGTATGCATTCTGCCTAGAAATAAACTATTATAACTGTAGTGAATAGTAGTAATATTATGTAATACTGTAGTGATGTATAGTATTTGAACTTTTTTTTACTTTTTTAATTTAACTGCATAATCCACATTCAACTCAAGTTTGTCTGGCTCAACCAGACTAATGGGGTGCTATTTATACTTAAATAAATATAAATGATCTGAGAATTCAGAATGTACTAAATGCTTTAAATGCTTGAATCAGTTAAAGGGATAGTTCACCCAAAAAAAAAAAAAAAAAAAATTCTCTCATCATTTACTTAGCCTTATGCCATCTCAGATGTAAATTACTTATTTTCTTCTGCTGAACACAAACGCAGATTTTTAGAAGAATATCTCTGCTCTTTAGGTCCTCACAATGCAAGTGAATGGGTAACAAATTTCTAAAGCTCTAAAAAGCACATGAAGACAGAGGCAGCGTAAAAGTAATCCATAAGACTCCAGTGGTTAAATATATATCTTCAGAAGCTATATAATAGGTGTGGGTAAAATACAGATACATTTTTTGCTTGACATTCCCCTCCCTGCCCAGTAGGTGGCGATATGCATGAAGAATATGAATTGCCAAAAACAAAAGAAGAAGAATGTGAAAGTGGACATTTATTGTAAAAAAACAACAACAAAAAAACGTATATATTTATCTTTTTTCTCACCCACACCGATCATATCTCTTCCGAAGACATGGATTTAACAACTGGAGTCCTTTTACACTGCCTATACAGTATGTGCCACCAAATCAATGACCTTTCAGACCTTGAAAGTGAGTTAGAACCCTTTGATAGCTGTGAAGACTGTCAATCAAGCACTGTGAAAAAAAAAAAAAAAAAAAATGCTACAGAACAGGCTATTTTTCTTCTATAGATTGCATGACAACAGTCACCAAAAAATTCACCATAAAACACCTCACCAAACTAAACTCTATTGTTTTGTTCCAAAACTTTTAAAGTAAGTTGCCTTGCTGTCTCCTGCCTTCACAGGCAGCTGTCCTCTATGGCAGTATCCTTACTGAAATGATGCCTCATATCGATACAGGTGACTTGAGAGGAACAACATGATACTCTAATGAATATAAATACTCATAGTACACACATATTTTGGGTAAAATAGTCAGTTTTCTATGATATTAAACAATTTTCTAATGATACTTTTCAGTATTGAATGAATTATAAATATATATATATAATAAAAATTTATCTCGCTTCGTCCACCATCTTGGATTTATTTTTCCACTGAGCTCATCATGGTGCATTTTGGGATCGCCTACCCAGGGAAGAATAAATATGATGCTACCTTAGAATTTGCAAGTAGGTATAGGTAGGCCGGAGACCTTGAAATGAGGGTGGAATCTCCAAAAGAGGGCGGAGTTACTCTGGAAGGGGGCGTGATCACTTCCACTCACTGTTAAGGTTTGGGAAAAGGTTAGGTAAAGGGCTCCCTCTGTCTTTAATAGTGGATTAGAACCCCTTTATGGAGCACTGCCTTCAGCTATATCCTTCTAAGAATTTGGCCAAAATAAAATATCTTATTAGGCAGCATAATGAAAATACTTACCTTTTGAAACAGCTTTCGCACCAGGAGCGTGCCTATGATGTCTTAAAATGCTGCCTTCGGAGGCAACACTCAAGGTTCTGGAAAAGACCCCTAGAGTGTACAAAATATGAAAATAAATATATTATAAATTTGAAAATTTGAAAAGGTATTTCAAGTAGCAGAGCATGTCAGACAGTGTATGGATTACTGTGTCTGAATGTACCTATATGAACTCCATTTCCTCTTGTCAGCTGCATATCTGACAGCTCACATTTCACCTTAACCAAAGTGTCCTCAGCAGGGAGATGTTTTTAACATCCTTCATGTTGATACATTCCACACCACCATCTGTCTCGCTGACTGCTGTGACGTACCTGAGATGAAATGCATGCTAATCAATACTGTTGCACCCTGCATCTACTTAAAAATCTCAATTACATGTAATTGTCATCACAGCAGTCTCAGTGTCAGGACCCTGTCAAAATGGGGGATACGCAAGCGGTCTCATTTCCAGGAAGCAGCCATCAAAAAGCAGTTTAAAGTAGCTTGTATCTAATGTGGAACACTGGAAAAGACAATTTTGTAGGTTATATTGTCACAGTATATGGGAAATGTGTCACTATGGCAGCTCTTAAACAGCCTATAATATGATTTTCAGCGAAGTTTGAACAGTTAAACAGTTGAAACAGAAAAACATAACATACAAAAGCATCAACGGTTGTTTTGGACAACAAATTATTAAAATTAATACAGTATATGAATTTATAACGTTTAAATCACTTGTGACAATTTGCCTAATCTGACATTTATTAAATATACCCTTGCCCAAGTTGCCCTGAGAACATAGATTAATATTTTGATTTGACTGAATATGTTGCTGTGGTTTTATTGTGATCATTTTTTTTTACCCAATAGCTACAGAAAATACTTTATTTGGTGATATTGGAATTTTAGTTTGGAGGAATAATTATAATTTTATACAGTTTTGAATTACTGTAGGTAAACCTAGCAAAAACCTAGCAAGAGCTAAAACAAATTTGTATAATTGGACTTTTTGCTCAAAAAGTTACTGAATAGCCCCTGTGACAACTTCCCCATTTGACAACTCTCCATATGTTCTCTATTTCTGACCTCTCCTGTTTACAATTATACACCAGACATGGTTGAGACATTGCAGGGAAATTGACATTGAGTAGCCATAAATCGAGAACAGAATGTGATCGCTGTGCAATGCAGCCTTGCCCTGATAAACAACCCTTCTAGCTCATCTTATTTTATTTTACCTTAAATCAAAAGATTTATGAGATACAGATCTCAGGTGATTTACAACCACTCACTCTCACCTTTATTCCTTTAGCGGATGATTCCTTCCTCCGCTGGTAGCCAATTCCACAAAAGTCTTACTGACAGCCATATGTAATAAATAGCTTCAGCTGAGCAGAAAGGCTGCCAGGGTCATTTTCTAAATATCAATCCAAGACAAGCTTTTAATGTCTCTAATATAGACCAAAAGCCCCTGGTGTCAGTTAAGATTCTGTGGCATGCTTGTTGTCAATCACACTTTATATTCGGATCTCTCGGGGAAAGAATGTTCCATTTATTACTGTAAATAAAACATTAAACATTTGCCAAGGCCAGTGCCAAGTATTGAGTTATACGCATAATTAACATATTGTCTGGTACTCTCTTTCCAAACACTTGAACTGCATTTAGAAAGGACTCAGTGACTTATTGTGACTTCAATGCACGAACAAAAGCACACTTTGAAATCAAATTAGTACTAACTAAGCCTTGACTAGGCTACTACTGGGATAGTAAGCAGTGACCTTGCCTGAATAAGTAATGTGCTAATCGTAAGGACTGATGACTGTTGCAATCAGGACTTGTGTAAATCACTTATAATTTAGATGAAATGGTCCTTCAGATATGATCAAAGCTATCAGATCTTGAACATATTCAACTTTAATAAATCAATGGTATTATACCGAAAATGATTTCATAAGTCTAGATGCAAATGTTACAAAGTGGATGACAATGTAAACAGTTTATAAAGCTCTTTCTTATTTGCAATGAAGCTCTTTTCTTGACTCATATATAAAGTGACCTTGTCAACTGAAGGGTTGTTCTGAAATCAGATTAAATGGCACCAAAGACCTATATGGATGCATAGAGCATACTGTACATATGGGAACAGAGCAGAACAGAATAAAGTTTAATAAACATTCCTGAGGATCCTCAAAGTCAATTTGAAGACCTAGTGCAGTTTAGATTCAAAGAGAATAACTCACAGCCCAAAAGGAATGAGTCAGACCAGAGCAACCAAATCTTAAAATTCAGAAGTAAGGCATGTTAAGTAAATGTGATTGTTTGCCAGGAGCATTCTGGTCATTCATAACCACACAAGCAAACAAACCAATTTTATATGTTTAGAGGATTTATGATGAATTCAAAATGTTGAATCGGAAAACTTATTTTTAAAAATATTTGTATTATATTTGTGGACATCTGGACGTGAGCTGATGATGAGTCATTTTTTCCACAGACATAGGTTTGATCCAGCTGTTCTATCAAATGGGCAAAGTGTGCAATGATTTGTTGTAAAGCTGTGAATTTGGCGACAGTAGGTTGAAAGTTCTTCTGTTGAAATCAGTCTGTGCTTACTGAAATTCGAACCACTGCCCCAGTGGCCAAAGCTGGAAGTGTTGTTTAACGTATGGGCATGTGTGAGCACCAGTTTTCTGGTGCCAAAAGCGAGTTGTAAAGCAAGTTTTCAGTTGTACATGGTGTAATACAGTAAACAGAAATGCATCAACCATTGATTATGTGAACACAATTACTTCCTGGTTTCCACAGAACCAGTACCTGTGTCTATGAGGCTGCTGACCCAACCCGCTATTAGTAGCACCACAGGAAAAAATGAACACATTTGAAATTATGCTAAAATATCTGTTAGGAGTTGCCATTTGTCAGTAATTTGGCAGAATGGGGTTGATTTCAGGGTACCCAAACACCGGGTAGCAACATTTCCCATGTGATCATGTTGTCAGATGCGTGTGAAAAAAAAAACAACAAAAAACAATGCTAACAAATTCATTAAATTAATTCACAAAGCATTGGTCACACCCACAAGTACTGTATATAAAAATGCCTGTAGAACATTTGAAAAGCCCTGACTTGACTCTGACTTACAAAAAAATTCCTGGTACATGTAATCTAAATTCAAAGTAGAGTAACTTTTTTGTCACTCTCTTAAACTAAATCTCATTGAATGCAGACAATCATTTCAGTACACGGAATGTAACAAATTCTGAACAGTTCTATGAATAAAATAATTGCAAAGTTATGATTGATTGCAGGTTCACAATTGAATCAGAAGAGTAAGTCATGGCTACAAATATGAGATATGAAACTAATATGAAGGACACTGACAAGGTGCAAGCCGCAAGGTTATTATATTCATAATTAAACTGAATCCTTTTATTATTATTTTTATTCCGTCAAAATTGCGAGTCAAGCGGCTGACAAATAAGAAATGTGCATTTCTCCATTTACTTAGCTTGAGGTGCACCTTTGATGTCACGTTACTCCGTCACTAGCACAGACCCTGTGCATATGTTTATTTATACTCTTTTTCCATTTCTATAATATAATTAATTCCTTAACAACTCTGTTGCTTTGTATTGAATAAATAAACCATATGGCATGGATGGCCATTTGTCTCTATCACTTTTAGCATTTCTAGTCAGAACGTTTCCATTATTAAGCATGCTTATCAGCATCAGCATCACTCATTCTTAGAAGTTGATTTTTGGTTGTACATAATTTTCATTTCACCATTGCAGACATTTGTGAAATATATGAGCCTGGGAGGTCTGCATTGCATATGCACATTTCATTTGAGAAGCAATAAAGCTGACCAGAGAGTTTCCAATCTGAGGTATGTGGGTGATGGCTTTGTATTGATGTTTGTGTAAAATAGACACTATAAATTATGCATTTGAATGTTAATGAAACTGGGTTTGCAGTTATGGTTAGCTGTGTATCCCACTGCGAGGTTTCTCTAATCCTTTGTTCAGTACACAAGAACATTTTTCAGCATATCTCACTTACCTATGAATATAGCCCTTGTAACAAAGTATGGCAGAAGGATATACTATAAGCAGTTTGATGATGGTCATGAGCACTAAAATAGCCACAGGACAAAAAGAGGTTTTAAATCTTGTCAGCTATTATCTCCGAAAGATGGATAGAATTTTGACCCCAGTTTTGTTCCTTTTATAAAGGAACGTGATGGCTGAGGTGATAATGACTCACCTTGTGCCTGCTGAGATTAATTTACAGTTTGAATCTGGTGTTGTAATGTGTTGATTTCACATTTATGTTGTGAATCATTCTGTTAGACTGCCCTTTGTCTTCATATAAAAAGAGAAAAAAGAGGAGACACTGGAGAAAAGTGCACATCTGTTTTTGAGCACAAACGCATCCTGGATGCCTTCTTGTGCACATCTGCTCTATCTGTAATTGTTGGTGTATATAAACATGCACTAGATGGATTTCTTTGACCGTTTTGATGTGTTTCCAGCGATATGTGCGTCAGTGCAGGATGATGCAATGTGTTGGATGTGGATTATGTGTAAACCCAGAAATGTGATTTTATAATGTTGTGGAGCTTGTTCATTCACCTCTGAGTTTCAAATATGGCTGAATTCAAGGGCCTGCACGATGTTAGCCAATCATAACAGTGGACGTTTACGTTGAAGTTTTAAGGAGGTGCTTAGGCCAAAACATCATGGTTACTTGTATAACCTCCGTTCCCTGATGGAGGGAACGAGACATTGTGTCAATGTAGTGACACTAGGGGTCACTCTTGGGAGCCCGAGACACCTTTCACCAAATAAAAATTGGAGTGGTATTTGCCTGCCATTCCCCCGGACATACGGGTATAAAAGGAGCTGGTATGCAACCACTCATTCAGGTTTTATGTTGAGGAGCCAATATAAGGTCCGGCCATTTCAGCGGGTAGTTCAGCGTTGTGGCAGGAGGGACACAACGTCTCGTTCCCTCCATCAGGGAACGGAGGTTACACAAGTAACCATGACGTTCCCTATCTGTCACTCACTCGACGTTGTGTCGATGTAGTGACACTAGGGGTCCCTATACGAAACGCCACAATTGGCTGAAATGTGTTACGTGAACTGGCGATGTGTGGTGGGCAAACTACTGTATGCCTCATAGCCAGCACACCAGGTCGACACGTAACCTCCCCCAACATAGTTATGAGTATTGAACGGCCCTTTGGGGACAAGTAGACTACCCAAAAGATAGAGACAGGCTTAACCCAGTCGTGGCCTCTTTTCCCCTTCTCTTTTTCCACTCCCTAAAAAAGAAGGGGGATTATCTGACTGGGCCGCCCAGTCTAGTCGGGGGGTGTCCCTCTCAAGGGGAAGACACCGTGGAGACCACACCTCGCCCAAAGAGAGGGGGGGATATTTAAGTGGAAGAATATGTCACATGGTCTTTCCGACCATGTGAAGAGTCTTCAAGGTAGATCCTACCCAACGGGGGAGGAGTTACTACAAACATGGAGACTGGGGCAGAGGGGCTCTGCCCAAGGAAGACGCAGTTTGCCAACAGGAAAACGAACTAGCGGAAGATATATATTGCATGGTGTTAGCCTTACAGGAAACCGCCACATGTGGAGCACCTACCCCAGAACAGGACTCTTAGTTAGCACGTGTACTGGGCTGGCAGCGAGTCTCTCCGAAAACTTGACTACCACAGGGCTCGGAGGAAGTCAACCAGGGAACAAAGTTTGTGAACACTACTAGGAATTAATGGCGCACATCTTCAGCTCCAAGGGAGGTGGAAGGCGCTATGTGCAAGCGATACACCCGGCCGGCTATCCCGGGCTTATCCGCTTGTGTTGCGTGCCACTACCTGGGACGATACCGGTTCCACCCAGAGGTTGTAGAACCTTGCAAAGGTGTTGGGTGTTGCCCAGCCTGCTGCTCTGCAAATGTCTGTTAGAGAGGCACCTCTGGCCAGGGCCCAGGAAGCCGCTACACCTCTGGTAGAATGGGCTCGTAGCCCTACCGGAGGTGGCATGTCCTGGGCGAGATATGCCATAGTTATGGCATTAATGAGCCAGTGGGCGATCATCTGCTTGGAGACAGCGCTTCCTTTCCGCTGTGCACCAAAGCAGACAAAGAGCTGCTCAGAGATTCTAAAGCTCTGCGTGCGATCCAAATAGATGTGTAAAGCGCACATCGGACACAGCAACGACAGGGCTGGGTCTACCTCCTCCTGGGGCAGCACTTGCAGGTTCACCACCTGGTCCCTAAAAGGAGTTGTGGGAACCTTGGGCACATAGCCCGGTCGGGGTCTCAGGATCACGTGAGAGTAACCCGGACCGAACTCCAGGCACGTTTCGCTGACAGAGAATGCTTGCAGGTCACCTACCCTCTTGATGGAAGTGATCACAGTCAGGAGGGCAGTCTTCAAGGAGAGTGCCTTAAGCTCGGCTGACTGCAAAGGCTCAAAGGGACCCTGTAGAACTACAGAGAGGTCCCATGAGGAAACGAGGTGCGGTCTGGAGGGATTCAGCCTGGCACCTCTTAGGAACCTGATGATCAGGTCGTGCTTCCCTAAGGACTTACCGTTGACTGTGTCGTGGTGTGCTGCTATGGTGACCATGTACACCTTCAAGGTGGAAGGGGACAGCCTTCCTTCCAACCTCTCCTGCAGGAAGGAAAGCATTGATCTGACTGCGCATCTTTGGGGGTCTTCGTGTCGGGAAGAACACCACTTAGAGAACAGATGCCACTTAAAGGCATACAGGTGCCTCATAGAGGGGGCTCTAGCCTAAGTGATCGTGTCTACCACCACGGGTCCCGTCCAGGGGCCAGACATAAAGATTCCAAAGGTCTGGGCACGGGTGCCAGAGGGTGCCCTGTCCCTGAGAGAGAAGGTCCTTCCTCAGGGGAATTCGCCAGGGGGGAGCTGTCGCGAGGAGCGTGAGGTACGAGAACCACGTCTGGGTGGGCCAGCAGGGTGCTACCAGGACGACCTGCTCCTCGTCCTCCCTGACCTTGCACAGGGTCTGTGCAAGCAGGCTCACTGGGGGAAACACATATTTGCGTAGGCCAGGGGGCCAGCTGTGTCCCAGCGCGTCTATGCCGAGGGGAGCCTCGGTGAGGGCGTACCAGAGCGGGCAGTGGGAGGATTCTTGGGAGGTGAACAGGTCCACCTGTGCCCGTCCGAATCAACTCCAAATCAGCTGGACCACCTCAGGGTGGAGTCTCTACTCTCCACTGAGGGTAACCTGCCATGACAGCACGTCCGCTGTAGTGTTGAGGTTGCCCAGGATGTGAGTGGCTCGCAGCGACTTGAAGTGCTGCTGACTCCAGAGGAGGAGACGGCGGGCGAGTTGTGACATACAACGAGAGCGCAGACCGCCTTGGCGGTTGATATATGCTACCATTGCCGTGCTGTCTGTCCAAACTAACACGTGCTTGCCCTGGATCAATGGCCAGAACCTCCGCAGGGTGAGCAGAATTGTCAACATCTCAAGGCAGTTGATGTGCCAATGCAGTCGCGGGCCCGTCCAGAGGCCGGCGGCTGCATGCCCATTGCAAACAGCGACCCAGCCCGTTTTGGAGGCATCTGTCATGACCACAACGTGCCTGGAGACCAGTTCTAAAGGAACACCTGCTCGTAGAAACAGGAGGTCGGTCCAAGAGCTGAAAAGATGGTGACAGACCGGCGTGATGGCCACGCGATGTGTCCCGTGGCGCCATTCCCATCTCGGGACTCGAGTCTGGAGCCAGTGCTGAAGCGGCCTCATATGCATCAACCCGAGCGGGGTGGCCACCGCCAAGGACACCATATGCCCCAGGAGCCTCTGAAAAAGTTTCAGTGGAACTGCTGTTTTCTGTTTGAACGCCTTCAAACAGGCCAGCACCGACTGGGCGCGCTTGTTCGTAAGGTGCGCCATCAAGAAGACTGAGTCCAATTCCAATCCGAGAAAAGAGATGTTCTGAACCGGGAGGAGCTTGCTGTTTTCCCAGTTGACCTGAATCCCTAGTCGGCTGAGGTGTGAGAGCACCAGGTCCCTGTGTTCGCACAACATGTCTCGAGAGTGAGCTAGGATTAGCCAGTCATCGAGATAGTTGAGAATGCGAATGCCCACCTCCCTTAACGGGGCAAGGGCAGCCTCTGCGATCTTCGTAAAGATGCGAGGAGACAGGGACAGGCCTCGAATGCAAACCGCAGGAAGGGTCTATGTCGAGCAAGGATCGAGACGTGGAAATACGCATCCTTCAGGTTTACTGCCGCGAACCAATCTTGATGCCAGATGCTCGCCAGAATGTGTTTTTGCATCAGCATCTTGAACGGGAGTCTGTGTAAAGCCCGGTTCAGTACTCGCAGGTCCAAGATTGGCCGCAACCCACCGCCTTTTTTCGGTACGATGAAGTAGGGGCTGTAAAACCCTTTCTTCATCTTGGCTGGAGGGACAGATTCTATCGCGTCCTTCCGTAGGAGGGTAGTGATCTCCGCACGCAGGTTGGCAGCATTTTTGCCCTTGACCAAGGTGAAGTGAATACCGCTGAACCTGGGTGGATGCCTGGCAAACTGAATTGCGTAGCCGAGTCAGACAGTCCGGATCAGCCATCGCGACGGATTGGAAAGCGCGAGCCACGCATCCAAGTTCCACGCGAGGGGAACCAAGGGGACAACGTCGTCGGACGTACCAGCAGGTGGGGCCTCGCGGCGGGGCATAGCGTGAGGTGCCACACCAGGTCGTGGCCGTGCTGAGTCTAGGGACATCGAAGCACTTACCTGGCTCCTTGTGACCACCCCCGGAACTTGCCTGGGATGGGGAGGAAGAGGCCTGTCCTCGTAACCTGTGGAGACTGCCACATCGGGGGCGGCTGTGTGCCACAGCTGGGCGCTCAGGGGCGGAAAGGCCACTGCTGGAGCGCCAATCCTGCAAGAAAAAGCCCGTGGACGGTAGTCGTGGTGACGACCGTACACACCGGGTATGTGACCCAGGGAGGAAGGAAGCCGCTCTTTTGCTGAACTGTTGGGTACCGCAGCCACTTGGGCATGCAGCAAAATCAAACAAAAAGGCAACAAAAGATTTTACACCCGACCCTCCACCAGGGGATGGAGTGGTCTTCTTACCAGCTCCACGTGAGTGGGTTCCCTCGTCCCTGGGTCACCCGTCTCAGGCCGAATAGGCCCGCTTGGGAAATGGGGGCAGCAAGGAACCGTGTCTTGTCGGCCTTGCCCATCTCGACCAGGTTGAGCCAAAGGTGGTGCTCCTGGACCACTAGTGTGGCCATCGTCCACCCGAGAGACCGCACCGTGACCTTCGTCGCTCGGAGAGCGAGGTCGGTCACCGAGTGCAGTTCCTGCATCAAATCTGGGGCGGAACTACCCTCGTGCAGTTCTTTAAGTGCCTTGGCTTGGTGGACCTGCAGGAGAGCCATGGCGTGCAGGGCAGAGGTGGCTTGTCCAGCAGTGCTGTAGGCTTTAGCCGTCAGGGACAACGTGAGCCTACAGGGCTTGGACGGGTGCTTAGGGCATCTGCGCCAGGTGGCAGCGCTCTGCGGGCATAGGTGCACCACAAGCGCCTTATCCACTGGGGGAATCGCCATATAGCCCTTGGCCGCCCCGCCATCGAGGGTAGTGAGAGCGGGGGAACTGCGGAATCGGGGCTGGGCAGTAAAAGGTGCCTCCCACGACTTCGTCAGCTCCTTGTACACTTCCGGGAAGAATGGCACTGGAGCGGGGCGTGGCTGCTTTGAGCGGCACCACGAGCCCAGAAACCAATCATCAAGCCGCGAGGGTTCGGGGAGAGTGGAGGGTTCCACTCTAACCCGATGCTCGCGGCCACCCGGGAAAGCATGTCCATCATTTCGGCATTGGCCTGTGACTGGGCAATCGTCCCCAAAGGGGGAAGCCCAGCTAAGGCTTCTGCGTCCGACTGGACAAGCCCGCTCTCTGATGCTGCGATCGAGAGCTCATCATCTTCGCGGGCTCCGAACAAGAAGCCAGACTTGACGTGAGACGAGCCGGCGAACTCATCCGGAAGCCCGACTGGGGCAGACGAGCGTGCTGGGGAATGGGAGGTCTGTGGGGGGATACCTGGCGGAGACGATCCCATTGGGTTCCCCAAATCGCCCCCAGTGCTAGCCGTGCTGGCCTCATACCCGTAGGTAGAAGGACCGAGGCGGGGAGCCGCTGGGGTGGCTTGCTTTCTTACGAAAGCAAGCCGCGACCGCAACGTTGCCATGGTCATGTTCTCGCAGTGAGAACATGAACCATCCACAAACGCTGCCTCCATGTGGGTCACGCCCAGACACGAAAGAGAGCGATCATGACCATCCGAAGTTGAGAGATAACGACCGCAACCAGGAATAACACACAATCAGAAAGGCATCTTTAAAAAGACGCGTCTTTAAAAAGACGTTCCATGTGTGCCGCTCTTTTAGAGAAATATATACACTTTTAGAGGGGTAAAAGCTCTTTCAGAAAATATACTCTCTAGTTTTTCTGCTGAAGCGCCCAGGGGCGTTCTCTGCAGTGCACCGGTGCAGAGGAGGGAGAAACCGCTGAAATGCACCATCAGATCCAGCAGAGGTGAATGAACAGTAGTATTCAGCTCAATGAGCATGACCGTTCGGCTCCGAAGAGAAAATCTGAATGAGTGGTTGCATACCAGCCGCTTTTATACCCGTACGTCCGGGGGAGTGGCATGCAAATACCACTCGCCAATTTTCATTGGCCTTTTATGAAAGACCAGAGGTGTCTCAGGCTCCCAAGAGTGACCCCTAGTGTCACTACATCGACACAACGTCGAGTGAGTGACAGATAGGGAACTGAGCGTTTCAGACAGAGGGCCAGAGACAGGATGGAAAATGATCCTATGTTAATTAATTATGACTGTTTTGGTGCAAAAAAACAGTAAAGTAAGGTATGAACAACTGTTGAGTGGTGGTGGTGTAGTGGACTAAAGCACTGCACTGATAAGTGGAAGGTTGTTGGTTCAATCCCCACAGCCATTGTGTCCTTGAGCAAGGCAAATGCTGTAATCAGGGCATTTTATGTTGCTTTGGATAAAAGTGTCTGCCAAATGCATAAATGTAAGGTGAAACACTTTGGTTTTAATATTTATTAATTTTTTCCCTCTGTATAGTGGAGATTTTTAACAATGATATAGTGCGTGTTGCTTAGCCATTTGGCATAAAACCAAGCCAATGACCAATTATCAAAAAATTATCTGTATTTACCCTTCATGTTGTCCTTTGGTACTGCTCAATACTTTTGTAATTACACAACAACATGGGCACTAATGTTAAGTGTGATAGTTTCTTCAAAGTGTGATTAGAGTAGGGACTGCGAGAAAATGTGTCATTGCAAGAGGCATGCTTGATGGAAAATCCATTGCTCAGAAAGGATAATGAGGTGCCAGGAGTGGTGAAGGCAGAGGTACACAGTAAAGATAGCCAAAGTGATGTAATAGTGCATTAAGCACAGGTTTCTTTCCCCTTACGAAAATCAAGAGTTCATGGCAAATTTGCCGCAAACTTGCCATAAATTTGGCACTGATAATTTTCACATGCAAATGAGCTTTGCGGCAAACTTGCGGCAAATGGTCCATTGTTGCCAAATGTTTGCTGCAGGTTCACCACTACCGGTGAAGAGCTGCAAACTTCTGGCAAACATTTGCAGCGATTCAAATGCTCATTTGCATGTGAAAATAACAAGTGGCAAATTTGCTGCAAATATTCTCTTTGATCTTTTGCCATGATCATGGCACTTTGTGCTGCCAATGCCAAACTGACCAAACATACCCGCTGAAATATAGTTATACAGACACTCTCACATTACATGACATACAAACAACAAATCAAACATGCTTTGATCTCTATAAGTATCTCTACACAATCAGTAATGCAAGTCATACCTTGTGGAGAGGTGAGAGGGGATGTCATTTCTGGCATTTAATTATTCTCTCAACACTCAAACATATGCAAACACACTTGGCACACATGAAAAAGAAGCTAAATTATCAAGTTCTTGAGAGAACTGTTTTGGTATGCCAAATGTATCTCAAGAGTTTCATTGTACAGTCGACTATTTATAATGAGAGTCATGACTTCAAAAGCATAACAAAGCTAAAAATGGTTAGGATAAGCAGCTGGCATTTACTTTCATTATTCAAATTAATTCATGTCTAGAGGTAAGATTCCATTTTAGAAGAATGCTGGAGTAGAAAGAAAAGTCTAATGGCTTAAAATGTTTTTGTTGTTGTTGTAAAGCAACCTTGTGTTTTATAAAGTCACTACACAAAAAGAAAAAAATATTATTACCCAAATACTATTAGAAATCTAATACATATTCTAAAAAAAATAGATGCTAAAAAAATGCTAGTAAATTCTCAAATAAACAAATTTGATAGAGGATATTTAGAGATCAGTATAAATATCTTCTAGTCATAAAGCTTGCCCACAGAGAAAAACATAACAAAAAGATTTTGATGAGCAGATATTTGTCTCCTGTTGACACATGCTGCCCTTCTATGTCATCACACACTGATCTCCTGAGCAAATTCCATCGTACCATGAGCCTGTCACCCATCAAATCACCTCAAATCCTGACAACATAATTCCAAGCACCCCTTGTGTCCCTTTAACACAGGGACACTTCTTCACACTGTCACCCAGCCCAATCACCTAAACCTGGACTTAATTAAATCCTAATAGAGACATTTCTCACATTAACTCAGAGAGCTTTCCCTGGGTGGAGCCTGATTAAGCAGACATATATTTTTAGTGAAGTCTATAAAAGCCAGCTGCTTTAATGCTGTGTCTTTATTCACTTTTAAATTATATACGTTCAAATCTCTTTGGTAAAATCATTAAGCATATTCAGCTATATGGCAACAGTTAAAAAATGGGAACCTGCAATTGTCAGCTTTTGAGCTATTTCTACCTGACCTAACCCTCTAAATTAGTTTAATTGGTGTAACCTAATGTAGTCAGGTTGATTCAGTGAATAGTATTTCTGATTTGAATTAAATCAGTAAATTTAGATGTTACCACACGAAGCATGCTTTTTAGGTTAACATTTTTCTCAGTGAAAATGAGTGAACTGTGTAAATTAAATATATATACTGGTGGCCAAAAGTTTGGAATAATGTACAGATTTTGCTGTTTTGGAAGGAAAGTGGCATTCAACTGATCACAAAGTATAGTCAGGACATTACTGATGTTAAAAACAGCACCATCACTATTTGAAAAGAAATTTTTTATCAAATCTAGACAGGCCTCATTTCAGCAGCCATCACTCCAACACCTTATCCTTGAGTAATCATGCTAGATTGCTAATTTGATACTAGAAAATCACTTGCCATTATATCAAACACAGCTGAAAGCTATTTGGTTTGTTAAATGAAGCTTAACATTGTGTTTGTTTTTGAGTTGCCACAGTATGCAATAGACTGGCATGTCTAAAGGTCAATATTAGGTCAAAAATGGCAAAAAAGAAACAGCTTTCTCTAGAAACCCATCAGTCTTTGAAGTTTGTTTATTTTATTAGTATTTTTTTATTTATTGACTTTTCAGCATTATTACAGGTTCTTCAAGATGTTCGTCAATGAAGAACACTGAATTATTTTGCTGTTACAATAAAACGTCAATACTAATTAAACCACAATTTAAAATAAACACCATTTAAAAACATACAGTATTAAGATATACAAATTACTAATCACCCCACAAATACAAACACCCCATATTACAAAGGTAGTTTCTAAAATCCAAAATCGTTTAGAAGTCTGCACATATAGTGAATGGGTGATCTCTGATATCTCTCAGTTCGACATCTTGGAATTGTTCCTTGTCTGGTGACCTGTAAGCTCCTCCCTGAGGGGAGGTAGCCAGTCTCTGAAACTAGACTTGAATAGCTTTCTGGCAAAGTCAAGTCACAGTTGAATTCATCTCTCTGCTAGAGTGCACAGTCCAAGGAGACAGAGAGCATCTGAGTACCCTAAATACCTTTGACCAAGTATAATTTTACAAACCCGTTTCTGCACACTTTCCAGCCTTTTAACTTGATCTGCAGTCAAAGAACTGTGCCAAACAGGAACTGCGTACTCCAGCACAGGGCGCACATATCCTGTATAAATGGTAACCAGTTCAGGGTCTCGGACACCACATTTCTTTAATCGACGGAAAACAAAAAGCTTTTTGTTGGCCGAGGTCAACATGTGATCCACTTGACTATCCCATCTCAAATCACTCTGGATGGTGACCCCCAGAACTTTAACAATGTCACAGACTTCCAAGACATTCTGTTCAGTAAAGAGTAATGGCTAAGCCGGTACCTGTCTCATACTAGTGACATGTAAAACCTTTCTTTGGGTTGAGTTTCATTTTGTGCTCCTCTACCCAAACGTCAAGACCATTCAATGTCTGTTGGAGGATACAGGGTAGTTGAGGATTCCAACTCTGAGCCATGGTCATATCATCCACATATTTCCAGTGGTCTATTTCATCCTGGAGAGCACTGTTGATCAGTGTTAGGAAGATTATGGGCCCTAATATAGTTCCCTGTGTGACTCCACATGAGGGGTATTCCCAATCAGAAAAATGTCCCTGATAACGCACTTTCTGATGACAGTTGGTCATAAAACTACAAATCCATGGAATAAGGCCAGGTCTCACTCCAAGATCAAGAAGGCACTGTACTGCTACCGTATGGTCTACAGCATCAAATGCCTTGGCAAAATCAGATGTGATTAATGTGCACACTGAACCTGACACATCGCTGGCCTTATATACAAAATCCATTAAACTAACTAGATTGTGTGTTGTGGAATGGTTTTGTCGACTGCCAAACTGCATAGGATCTAGATTTTGTGTAATATCATTCAAGATCCATTGCGCAGCAAATTTCTCACAATTTTTTGAAAATTGAGATGTTAGTGAAGTTGGCCTCAATTCCTCAATATTCGAGGGGGAAGATTTTGGTATGGGAACGACAATAGCCTCTTTCCATTGTCTAGGAAAAACCCCTTCCACAAAAGAGTTGTTGATGATGTCACAAATAGGATTGCTGATTTCACATGCAAACTCCAATATTCTTGGGGGAATCATATCTGGGCCATGGGATTTGTAGCAATTAATAGAAGACAGTCTGCTGTACACATCCCATACTGGAATAGTAGGCAAAGGAAAGGATGGGAGACAAGAAGGTAGATCTGTACATTTAAGGGGCGGAAAAGACTGGGACACTTTAACAAACTTTGTGTTAATTACGTTAGTAATTGTCACAAAGTCCTGAGGATCAGTTCCTGGAACATCAATTCGATCCGCCTTTTTAACTGATTTGCACATTGATTTAATTCTACCGTGCCAGACTCTAGGATTCCCTTTTGTCATCCCTTCCACTTTAGATTTATAAAAGTGCTTTTGTGCCACATATATTTCCCTTTGGACCTTGTTTCTATAAAACATGGTCAGGACACTTAATTTTCCAGCCTTAAATGCTTTTTGTCTCAGATAGATTAAGCACTTAATCTTAGGAGTGATCCATGGTTTGTCCGAAGGATAGATTTTTACTGTCTTCATAGGGAAATGTTTATCGATTTCAGGCATGATAGTATTATAAAATACATTGGCTTTTTCATTGGTACCGATTGCTTCATTTACGTCCTGCCATGAATGAGTAGTAATCCATCTACCAAACCCATTCAGGCTAGACTCACTCATATGTCGTACTACCCTCTTAATGCACTGAGATGGTCTTAATTGTGCTTTAGGGCTCCAAAGGACACAATTATGTTCACTTGAGCTAACAGTCAAGAATTGCTTCACCTCTAGTGTTGTTCTGGACTACTTGGCAGAGTTTGTTATCTAAACAGATATCATAGACTCTGAGATTATTAAAATCTCCAAGTATAATGAGTCCAATATCTGGGTACATAGTATGAAATAGATCATATGAGGCTATTAAATGCTCAATGAGTTCATCCTGATGTAATGACTGTGACAGTGAATACACCACACACACATCAATAGCTGATATATGCCGCAGAAGACTCAAAGATCTTACCTTCACCCACAAACATTCAAGATGGTCTGGAACACTAATACAAGTTAAAGGATATGATGGGACACTTTCTCTGATGTACAATGCAATTCCTCCACCTCGACGTGTGGTTCGGCATTTAGAAAATAACATGTATCCATCAATACCCAATAATTCCTCAGGCATGTGTGGAGTAAACCAAGACTCTGAAATTGTAGCCACATCCACATGGTTTTCCATCAAGATGGCTCGAAACTCATCAATCTTATTTACAAGAGATCTGGGATTCGTCATCAAAAAGTTTGGTAGCATAGCATGATTAGATGGTCTTTTATGCTCTACCTTGACTTTAATCGGGCTAGGTTCTGGTTTGTCCCCATTCCTCAATCCAACCAATTGTGGTCTAATGCGGTCAAGCCTTCTGCCAACAACAGTCTTAATCTTGTGCAAAATATTCGTACCCCCTCTGCATCCTCTTTACCTGGTTGGTATCCGTGCTACTCCTTCTTTATTTAAGATCTTTCTAAGCCAAGGGCTTGGTAGAAGAGCAGATTGCTTGAGCCTCTTCAGATATTCCATAGAATACTTCAAGACAGGTTCCATTTCTCCTATTATCAAAAAGATTACCCCAAACTGTTCCAAATTAGTGCATTAAAACAATACTTCAAAAAAATCAAGTGGATGGTTACTCTAAAAAAAGATTATTATCAGATTACAAAACCACTTGTCTTTGCACATAAGCATGAGGCAGCCATCTTAGGCACCATCTTGTCATGTATGACAAGTCAGTCATTGTTTTGAGGAATAAAGGCTATACAATGCTTGAAATTGCCAGAGATTTCATTCAAAGGTGTACACTACAGTCTTCAAAGACAAAGGGCAACTGGCTCTAACAAGGACAGAAAGAGATGTGGAAGGCCCAGATACAACTAAACAAGAGGATAAGTACATCAGAGTCTCTGTTTGAGAAATAGACACCTCACATGTCCTCAGCTGACAGCTACATTGAATTCTACCCACTCAACACCAGTTTCATGTACAACAGTAAAGACAAGACTCAGAGGTGCAGGCCTTATGGGAAGAATTGCAAAGAAAAAGCCACTTTTGAAACAGAAAAACAAAAAGAAAAGGTTATAGTGGGCAAAGAAACACAGACATTGGACAAAAGATAATTGGAATAGAGTGTTATGGATCTTAACCCCATTGAGATTTTGTGGGATCAGCTAGACTGTAAGGTGCGTGAGAAGTGCCTGACAAGACAGCCACATCTATTGCAAGTGCTACAGGAAGCGTGGGGTGAAATGCCACCTGAGTATCTGGACAAACTAACAGCTAGAATGCCAAGGATCTGCAAAGCTGTCATTGCTGCACATGGAGGATTTTTTGATGAGGAGTTCTGAAATTTTTTTCTCAAATTGTAATAGTAATTTTCATGTTATTAATGTCCTGACTATACATTGTGATCAGTTGAATGCCCCAGAGAGCTGGACAGACCAGGGGTTGGCGCCCTTATGGGGCTGGGCAGACTGGTTGTTAGTGGTGCTGAGCCGATGGTGTGGTCCATGGCAGCCACTGGGCAGATGGTGAGTTAGACAGGGCATTGGCAACTGGAGGGGACTGAGCAGACTGTTTGTAGGTGGCCACATGGAGCTGGGCTAACTGGACAGAGACCTCAGAGGGCTGGACAGACTGGTCGGTGGTCGTTGGGGACAGAACTAGGTTAGACTGGTTGATGACTTCTGGGGACAGGACTGATTGAGTGGCACCCGCTGGGGACTGAACAGACAGAGCAACAGACTGGTAGCTGGTGTCTGATGGGTGCTGGTTACTGGGCTGAGCAACAGACTGGTGACTGGTGTCTGACGGGTGCTGAGTACTGGGCTGAGAAACATACAGGTAGCTGGTGTCTGATGAGTGCTGGCCACTGGACTGAGCAACAGACTGGTCTCTGATGTCTGATGGGTGCTGGTTACTGGGCTGAGCAACAGACTGGTGGCTGGTGTCTGATGGGTGCTGGGTATTGGCTGAGAAACATACTGGTAGCTGGTGTCTGATGAGTGCTGGCCACTGGACTGAGCAACAGACTGGTCTCTTATGTCTGATGGGTGCTGGTTACTGGGTTGAGCAACAGAATTGTGGTTAGTGGCCGCTGAGCCGAGGGTGTGGTTTGTGGCAGCTACTGGACAGATGGTGAGGTCAGTCATGGCCGCTGAGAGTTGGAATGGGTCAGACAGGGCGTTTGTGGCCACTGAAAACTGGACAGGGTTAGACTGGACATAGACGGCCGCTGGATAGGGTTCAGACAGGACGTGGGTGGCCACTGGACAGGGGTCTGACTGGACGTGGGCAGCCGCTGGACAGGGGTCTGACTGGACATGGGCGGCTGCTTGACAGGGGATGGAATGGATGTGGGAAGCCACTGGACAGGGGTCAGACCAGACGTAGGCGTCCGCTATACAAGGTTCAGACTGGACAGCCGCACGTGAAGGGTCAGCCTGGGCGGCAGCTGCAGCAGGCTCGGACCCCTCCTGGAGTGCTGCAGCAGACTCTGATGCAGGGATCCCTCTTCCTCCTCCTCTTCCTATTGTGGGTGGAAAGAGCAGTGGGCTCCTCCTCCTGGCGGTCCGCAGTGAACAGAGCAATCTGGTCTTTCACGGCTGCAGGAGGCTGAGCAGACTGGATGGTGACCCTGGTGACTGGACAGGCTCATCAACGGTCACAAGAGACAGGACAGACTCCTCTGCCTCCTGGCAGTTAGCAGCAGCCTCCTCCGCTTCCTGGCAGTCAGCAGTGGCTTTCTCTGCCTCCTGGCGGTCAGCAGTGTCCTCCTCCGCTTCCTGGTGGTCAGCAACGGCCTCCTCCGCCTCCTGGCGGTCAGCAGCAGCCTCCTCCGCCTCATGGCAGTCTGCCGCATCCGCTGCTGGTGAGGGAGTATCGTTGACCTCAGGCTGGGATGAAGGAAGGAAGTCCTCCGAGACACAGGCTGAGATAAACTCATCCCATTTCAAGGCAAACTTGATTGTAGTGGCAAGACTTCCCCTTTCACCCATCTCTGGGACACAAGACCTAAACAATTGCATAAGGCTGGCCTGATCGTGACCCAGACCCGAGGACAGCACCAAAATCTCCAGTGCACACCCCCTCACCGATTTGTCCTCCTGCCAGAGTCGGAAGAGTTTCCTGGCCTGCTTGACTCTGCATCACGTGGGAAGTACTGAACAAATAGAAAAACTAATTCCTGCTGGGTCCATGTTGGTCAGATCGTTATGTCACGGAATGAGTCAGGAATAAGGACCCAAATGCAGGAATTAAAAATATTTTTAATAAAACAACTGAAAATGCAAAACTCTCACGGGGGAGAGAAAACAAATCAAAACATAAACTAGAAAAAGTATAATAACTAAGGTCGACCGGGAACAGGAACGAGACAGGAACAGGAATAGACTGACTAGTAACAAAACTCACAAAAAACGACTGGAAACAGGAACAACATTGAAACAGGAGCAAACGAACTAGCTAACAAAACAATCTGACAAATACAAGAGGGAAGAGAGCACAATAGAGGAAAAGCACACAAGGAACAGGTGAAGGCAATTAACATAACAAGGACTAAATGAGGGAGAGTGATGAGGGTAACGAGGAGGCGGGGTCAGGGAGGAACATGACTAACACAAACACAGAAACAGCCAATTGCACATACACACAACAAACACACAAACAGAAAACAGACAGGGACAGAAGGGCAGACAGAGAAGGATCATGACAATATATATATACTGTTGAGAAGCAAAATTGTCATGACAACTCAAGATGGCTAAATCGAGAGATATCGCACAACTTGGAATTGAAATTTTTGTGGTAATCAATATTATGCCACAAATGTTGTCGATTTAGCTTAACTTGTATTGAACCTGGAACTTTCCTTTAAGAAACAACATGATCACATGGCAAGTCGGAATGTTGCCTAAATATTTTCCAGTACACTGACCATTATGCCGAGTTACTGACAAGCACAATCTCCCATCAGACATTTCTGCATCAGTTTAAGCATGTTAAACTTGTCCTGTGGCATGACTGGTATTGTACTGTGTTGAAACCAGGAAATAATGCCATTTGCATTATCAGTGATGAGCGTGATTGTGAGGTTCTATTTTCCTTCTAAGAATATAGTTTTACTCCACTGACAGTTAGATTTAGGTTTTGTGTTTAGGGGTAGAGTTAATAATATATGCATTCCTTTTCACTGTATTACATTCTTTACAGCTAAAAACAACTCACATTACGACTCACTTTGGTGCCCCTCTGTGGACATTTTAACCGAAAACTGGAGCTCAGATGTGCCTTTACGTTCAAAAACACTTGCTTTGATTTTCGGTAATCACAGAATGAACAGACTGATCTTACAGTGAAATAGGAAACAGAAGGTTGAATTTTCTGTAGCTAAAATCGGTCTGTGCTTACCAAAATTTGAAACACTGCCTCCAGTAGCCAAAGCACGAAGTGTTGTTGGGTGTATGGGCACTTGTGAGCTATATTTACTGGGTGTAATGTCCACTGAGGGGCGCCAAAAGCGTGTTATGTAGCGAGTTGTTTTCAGCTGTACAGGATCTAATACAGTGAAGAGGAATGCATATTTTATAAACTGAACCAACCAACCCAAATCCCAAACCTAAACCTACCCATCAGTGAAGTAAAAATTTAAAGTTAGAGGGAAAAATGCAACCTCTGAATCACATTTGTCACTAATTATACAGTCGCAATCACTTCCTGGTTTCAACATGGATCCGAAACCTGGTCTTCCATACTAATGACGCAACGTGCTTTCGGTCGCGCCACAAGAAAAGGTTAACACTCTTGAGCCGATGCAAAAATGTCTGATGGGAGATGCCATTTTTAAGTAAGTCAGCATAATGTGTACAATCCTAGGGTACAGGAACTCTCAGAAACAACATGCCAACTTCTCGTGTAATCATAGTGGATCATGATGGACTGTTTAGCTCAAGAAAATTCAAACTGCTGTTTCCAAATTCTTTGTGAGATCAGTCTTTTATGAAAAGATACAACTTTTATTCCCATAGAGACCAACCAATCAACAAACAGAATTTTAAATCGATACAATAAAGGCATCACATTTTAACTAACCACCTATCCAACTTTTTATTTGAAGAAAGGACTATGAACAAATTTGGTTATTTATTCCATATTTATTTATGCAATACAAATGAATAGTGCATGTCAATTACCTGTAATACGCTTTCCTCGTCTCGTTCCAAATCTTGATGTTTTCTTCCGATGTAGACAAAAGTTATTTTCTTATTAAAATCATAGTTAGGTGTAGGGTTTGGGTAAGTGGTTACTCTTTATGGTTAGGTTTAGGTCTAAAAATTAGGCCGGGGAATGTAATAATGTTCTTCTTTGGTTTGTTTCTTTTTCTTTATATAAAAAAGTTGTGTGTTTTTGTACAAACCAGCTCATACGATTTCATTCTCTCATACTATAATAAGACTTTTCAGAGAATATATAATATTACGTTTATTTCTCTTGCTCTATAATACAATTTTGTGAGGTTCATGCTTAAAAAAAAAGAAATCTGTATCTTTGTTATATGCCTAAAATAATGAATCTGGGCTTTAAGCTGGTGTAATGTTGAGTCCCTTTCATTACCTTTTACAGTAGAGGGCATGTCTAACTCCAACACAGTTACAACTGTCTCAGATTTATGCTTTCCTGAGACACTCATTAAATTTTGTTAATGATTTTGACCCTGATTCTGACACAAACTGAGATGGATTACTCTCTAAAACCATGTATCTGTACCGATGCTTAAAAGATGAAGAGTTAAATTATAGAAAACTTTAAAATTGTCCTTGAAAATGCAATAAGTGTAAATAGAGATAACAGAGAGCATGGAGTATTGTGGTTCTCATCGAAGGAAAAGGAGAGGATTACTTTAATTGCAGTTGTAAAAATCATGTCACATGCAATCAGGGAATTGATAGGTCAATATAAATCATCCTGGATTCCTCATTAATTTTCCCAAGCAGGGACACTAAAACGTCTTCATTCCATCACTTACTGTGATGAGGATAAATTAAAGGCATGCTTCAATGTGTGAAATCAATGCCACCTTAACAGTATGTGAGCTCATGGAAACACAAAGCAATCAGTCGTTCTAGCAGCAGCACAAATGACATAACATCTGCAGAGTGCCTGACAGTACATCTGTAAAGCAGTCAGCCTTTTTATTACGGAGTGACTATTTGCACTAGTTGTAAATAGCACCTGCCACACAGGGCGGCTATTTGCACTCCAATAGTCTGTTGGAAACATAGAAATTGAAGACAAACTGCACTCCTAGAGTCACTGCAGTGGTGTACGGTGTAAAGAAGGTGTGAATGTACTCTTCTCGTGTGGACGACCCGGATTTGAATCCACCTTTTGTCCCACTTTTTCCAATCCTATTTTTTGTCTGCACTCTTAATATTTCCTTTAATACTACTTATAATAATAATAAATAAAAATAAATATAAAGATTGATTTCATCACAGTGATTTGGTCACGATGAAGGTCGGGGAATTGAGGGAAAGGTTTGATCCGGGTAAAAGTAACCATGGTTTTACTTTAGTAATATTGTAGTAACCATGTTTTGTTTTTTTTTGTTTTTAGTTTTTTTGCAGAAGCCATAGTTTTAATGCAATTAACCATGGTGTTACTACAGTAATATGCTGTTAATATAGTAACCATGTGTAATTTTGTGGTTATTATGATTTTACTACAAAATACCAAGGTGATACTATGGTTAATGTAGTAAAACCAAGGTTATTGTTTTGTAAGGAAAGGTTAGGGGTTGGAGTTGGTGTAGGGTGTCTGTGGGACTCTAAATAAACACAATAAACATGCTGCAGGGATGTCCCTTTACTGTATGTTAGTATTTAATTAGGGGTGTATATAGCATCTGCCATAATTTTCACCCCAAAATTAAAATTCTGTCATTATTTACTAACCCTCATTTTGTTCTAAACCTGTATGAATTTCTTCCATGGAACACAAAAGGAGATAATAGGCAGTATGTTAGTATCAGTCACCATTCACTTTCATTGTATGGAAAAACTCCTGTTGTTTTCCATGGAAGAAAGAAAGTAATGGGGGTTTGGAATAACATCAGGGTAAATTATGACAGAATATTCATTTTTGGAAGAAAAATGTCCTTATTATATATACATAAATCAAATAACTAGTATCATATTAAACATTTCTTTGTTATAAGAGTAAACAAAGTGTCTCTGTTTCAAATAGTCAACAGGCTTCAATCACTGTTAACAAACAAAATTGAAAGGTTTGGCCATTTGCATAAATAATACCTCTTTATCAGTGCTGGATGCTAATGGCAGTAGTCTAACACTCACAAGTGACTGCCTGCCTGCCTACCCCATTAATCTTGGACTTCATCGTCTGGCAATAAAAAGGTGTGTCTAAACATAAAAGATCCCTCCCATCCACCAGTCTTTGTGGCACTCAATAAATGGACGCAGATTTAAACAATGTACGGCCCCATGATAAAACCTTGTTTGTAGTCTGTCTTTCCAATTGGCATGTTCAGATAACCATCTTAGGCTTTTTAAACCTGTGGACTCAGTAGCACACTCAAAACACAATAAGATGGTGACAAATTCCAAACATATCCCCACTGACATACTTGTCTGATGTTAAGAATGGTTTCAGTGGAAAATGGAAGGAACAATTTGTTGCATACTCAATACAGTGGGATACACAGAAAATCAATACAAAACTAAATGAGATCCACTGCATTATATCACCATTTTTAAGGCAATGTTACAGACTGCCTTTAGCTTTCTGTTGGTAAGGATTGATTCCATTGTCATTCTCATAAACCTTCGCCATGAGTGTTAAAACCCTGCTGTGTCAGTCAAATCATGGTCATCAATCACCAACCAATGACCTCACAATTCAAGCCACATATTTTTTATAGATATACTGTAACAATTTGATAAAGACAAAACAACACACTGAAACATCGTTTCAGACAACCCTAACCTTAATCCTAAGACAAATGTCTTATTTTCCAGTAAAAATATATAAACATCTTTAAAACTAGAAAAATAGTTTTATGCATAAATAAAAATAAAAAAATTAAGTGAGGATTATTCTTACAGTAAAAACAAGACTAAACAATTTGTTAAAACGGGGTAAAAAACTTAATTCAAGAGATATTCTCTGAAAACAAGTCATGTTAACTTACACAGTTTTCTCAAGTAAATGTTTCTTGTTTTAAGTATGTTTAGACATTTTTACTGGAAAACAAGAAAAAATACTGCTGAAGAAAATTATTTATTTATTTTTTGCAGTGCAAAAATTCAAGTTATGGCACACTGCTCACAAGACAGACATAAATATAAAATTTAAACGATGGAAAGTGATACATTTTCAGTGCTCATGTTTGGGATGGCATTGTGATGCCTTTGTCTGCTTCCAGTATAAACAGTGGACCAGCAATCAGCCTAATGTACTCGAGTGTGTCCAAAGCACAAAGCTTTCTCTCCGAGCCATTAGCCCAGCAATCTCCTGAAGTGAGGGCTCGCCCAAATACCCCTCATTAACATGATCAGACAAAATCCATCATTATCAAGAGATTCTGCTCTTCACAGACACAGTAACAAAAACAGGTGAGGCTGAGTTCTCCTCTACTCTAACTATATGATTGATATGTCTACTTTCCGAAAAGCAGAATCAGTGTATTCTCGTCCATTTCTCAATTGAATATTTATAATGTAAAATATCTAAAAGCCAGGTCTATACAAGATTTATGGTGGAGCCTAATTTCTCTTAATTTGTAGCTTGCCTTTGAAATATTGTGATGCCAGAAACACAGCAAAATCAACATATGAGGATAATTGCAGTTATGTAAAATTTTTTTTGAGTAAATCAAATTAATATAGGAAGAAATCAAGCAATGCTTTCTAGTTCAGAGAAATGTTAAGGGAGGTTAATAATGTCCCTGTTTGATCTTTCCAGTTTCATTAAACATGATATTGGCTTAGAGGTTAGTTGCTAATAGACTGCGAACAGATCCCCACCATCAGCTAGTTTAGCGCCCAATCACAGTAATGTGAGATACCCCTATATAGACAGCATTGTTCTCTACCGAGACCGTGACACCTTTAATTTAAGAGCAGGTGCAGCCTGATAATGGCTTATGAGACTCTTAGCAGACCACACATCCCAAGTTTAACAAGCAAAATGTCTGGACTTTTACACCATTAACACTGTGAAGACAAAATGCTAAACTGAGGAACACAGAAAGTAGAGGACAAGATAAGTGACTGTTGTAATACCATACTACCAGTTATTGAAGTAAAAATCATACATTCAAAACTTAAGTAACACTCAGCCCTGCACAAGTATAGTAATATAACATTATAAAGCTTTAAGAACTCACACTTTTTGTTGTTCTTGTGCACCAGTGTCAGTTATAAGCAACTGGCCCAGAGATAAAGATCTTGCTGCCCATATGTCATATCCCTGGATTCAAATCCTGTATTAGTGAACATTCATTTATCCATTTATGAATAGACTAAGTAAAATTGCAACTCTATGTCACTGGATGTAAAATGATCACAGGAAATCAATATGTTTCTTTTGAATGTTCATGTACCCTGAAATTGACCCCATACTGCTGTATTGCTGACAAGCACCATCCCCCATCAGGCAGTTTTGCATTAATTCGAGCATGTTCACAGTTCTCGGTGGAGCTACTGATAGAGCGTTGCAGGCATAATCTCTGTGACATGGGTTTTGGTCCCATGGAAGCCAGGAAGTAATTGCGTTCACATAAACAACAGTGTGCATGATTTACAAGTTGCATTTTTGCTCTAACATAAAAATTTGACTTCACTTACTGTTAGGTTTAGGGTTGGAATTTGGGTTAGGAGGTAGAATTAACAAAAATATGCATTTCTGGTGACTGTTTTATGTCATTGTGCCACCTTGTGGAAATTCCACCTCAACAACACTTCCAGCTTTGGCCACTGGGGGTAAGCACCAACCGATTTCAGCAGCACAACTTTTGAGCTCCTGTCACCGAATTCACAATGTGATCAATCCAAATTTGGTTCCATTTTATTTGATGGTTCCACTGGCTTGATTATCTTGAATTCAAAGAACATAAGCATTAACTTCTACTATAAACATTCCACAAAAGTGCATGTGGTGTAGAATATTCTGACTGAAAAATTTCGGATCACTAATGAAAAGTTAGATGAACAAAAAACAATAACATTATGTTAGTCATTTGGAATATTCTTTCTAGTTTTAATGGGGGACACCACCTAAGACACATCCTCTATTAAAATACTGCACACTACTAGAACTGAGGTGTCAGTGTTGGGCAAGCTACTCAAAAAAAGTAGCTAGCTAAGCTACCAACTACTCCACAAAAATAAATAAATAAACTAAGCTAAAAGCTACACCTCAAAGAAAGTAGAAAGTTACATTACAAGCTATACGCCAAAAGAAGCTTGTTTCATTTAAGCTACTTTAATTTTTTTCAACCAGATGCACAGAGCATACTGTCTTACACAAAGCATCTAAAATACTAATCACATGATATTTATCAAAGCCATGGTACAGTATAGTACAGTATCAGTGATGGACAGTAGCTTCGCTACAAATAATTAAGCTATTAGTTTAACTACATTTCTGAGTAGCAAGTTGGTAGCTTCACTAGTTTTTAAATCAAGTAGCTTTTCAGTAGCAAAGCTATATTTTTGATTAGGTAGCAGTGTAGCCGCTACATCATATGTGCACCTGGTGTTTACTATCGCTAGTTTTGAATCAGAACTAAAGATGTAAGACTCAAATAAATCGCTCATCTGAGGCAGCTCTTTACAATGAATTGGTCAAACATGATAGCAAAGCAGTCTGAATCAGTTCACAATTCAGTCTGAATGACTCAGAAAGCTCACGCGCACGCTGCTGAATCATTTGGTGCGCGCTCTCACTTGGCAACACACTCACAGAATACAAAACCTGCAAATGCGTCCTGTCGTTTGCCAGTGATGGAGAAGGTCTTTATTAAGTTCAACATATGTGCAGCTTGTGAGCAACTACTGTAGGTAAACACATTTTCCAACTAAAATAGTATCAAAACATTCAGTAGCCTACACGAAAACATATAAAAAAAAGTACCATGGAATTACCATGTTGTTTTGGACATGTAGCATTACCTGGGGGCACCATGTAAAGGCAATGGTATGTGAATAAGGTAATCATATAGTGATGTACCATAGTAGTACCATAGTATTCTTTGAATTACCTTGAAGCACCATGTAAATTCAATTGAATATGAATATGGTAATCATACAGCAAATTACAATGGAAGTAACATGGTATTCTTTGAAGTAATTTGATGTAAATACAGAATGGTATATAAATATGGTAATTGTATCTCAAAGTACCATGGTATTACCATCTGATACCATCAGATATCACATTATTATTGAATTACAAAACCTTTGGAACATTGTGTAGTTACATCAATGCATGTGTCAGTGGTTGGGGAAGTCATTCTTCCAGTTCATCTTGTTTCTATTTGACAATAAAATAATTTTCTGACCCAGCCTTTTTGTTGTTGTTGTTTCCCCTGGATATAAGCAGCAACTACCCAGATAGCATCAAAGTGTGGGCCAAATCTGGCTTACTTTTGGTGATTCTGGTTTGGTTCTGGCAGTGAAATTGTAACGCCTTTGTGTAAAATAGCATTTGGCTGAAGTCTGGTGTGAGCCCGGTCAACCAAAAGAAACAAAGCAAAGACAGGCATGCATTTGGCTGAACATTGGCTTGAGACTAATCCTAGAGGGAATGACATTATTAGTTTTGTGTTCCTTGCCACAGTGGCGGCTTGCTCACAGGGGCTGTAAATACAATTATTATTCAATTATTTAATTTCTATACACAGTTTACAATCATATTTAATCAAACTACACAATGATCACTCAAAGACTTTATAGATATTACAGTTTCATTTTTTGTTAACACATGATTTTCTGTAAAACGGCTTTGAAACGATGTGCGTTGTGAAAAGCGATATACAAATAAAAATGACTTGACAATACATTCCATAAAAAAGTGATTTTGCATACCATACTGTGCGCTCCATTTAAAAAATTTAAAAAATGTAAAAATTCATTTTCTTGTTTGATTACTTTTATTTTTCATTTATTGGTTTATTTGACAGGGACAATCCAAAATAACATTGTTACACAAGTTTTGAGCAGCAGCTGTTCTATATACAGTACATGCTTCTAGGTAATAGCTAAATTGTAGCACCTGTCCCTGGTTAGGCTTTTTAAAAAAATGTAAGAAATGTAACAAACAGCAAACAATCATAAAATATGAAATACAATAGTACAATATATAGTAGACAATATAAATACATAGCAAAATAACCAATTGTATAAACACTAAATAAAACCATAAGTGTTCACAAAATTGGCTCTGTTTAAGTCAGATTTATTGAATCTTTTCAATTCTGTTTGTCTTTTAATTTCTGTTGGTAAATGATTCCATAAGTGTACACCTTTTACTGAGAATGATGACTGTCCAAAGGCAGTCTTGGTAAGCTACAATTATGACTTCTTGCACCCCTCATAGTAATTCCCCTTTCATCTTGTTTTGTTATTAATTGAGAAATAATTTCCAGAGCCAAATTATTTACGCATTTAAACATTAATTAAAAATGTTTTAAACTTATATAATTCTCAAAACTAAGTAGACTATGTTTTTTTATAATTATACAATGATGCCATTTCATTGACTTCTGATCCATTATTTTTAAAACTTATTTAGTTTATATAAAACACTATTGTTTTGATAACTGATTGAGGAGCAGTCACACAATATGATACATGTGAAAAAAATCATCGCATGGCTGCTTTAATAGGTATATAAGATCTTATCATGCAAAAATAGTTCAGATTTGTTCTAATGTTTTTACAGTTTTTTTAAACGTTGATAAACTTTAATTGGGAGTCCAAAATAACACCTAAAATGTAAAATCATTAACTTTCTCTATTTCCTTTTGATCAATTGTAATTATAAAATCATCTATTGTTTTGTTTCTAATTGAGAAACACATTGAAACAGTTTCATGTAATTCGGTGTAAACAATTATTTTGCATCCACTGAGACACTTCAGTCATTTAATTAATAATTAGGCTGCCTTAATTGCAGTCTTTGCTGATACATAGATAATGGTATCATCTTCATACATATGACATTCAGTGTTCATACAACATTCTGGTAAATCAATAATATATAATGTAAAAAGAAGTGGTCTCAGTATTGACCCTTGAGGAATACCCATTCTGACACTTTGACAAGAAGACCTTACCCCATCTATTTGAACACAATGCTCTCGGAACTATAAATATAAACTAAACCAGTTTACTGCCTGCTCAGAGAAATTAAACCTTTTTAATTTATGTATTAATATGTCATGATTTACAGTATCAAACGCCTTTTTTAGATAAAAAAAAAAAAAAAAAAAAAAAAACACTACGCCTACTACATTACCTTTATCCAAGGCCTATTTTATAAATTCTGTAAGATAGCAATTTGCCATTTCTGTTGAGTATTTAGATCTAAAGCCAAACTGTTTGGGGTGAAGAAGCTGATTTGTTTCTATATAAATAATTAGTTGTTCAGCTACCAATATTTCCATAATTTTCAAAACTACTGGAAGTATTGAAATTGGTCTATAATTCTCAACTTTATTAGCTGCCCCCACCTTAAAAATTGGGGTTATAACAGCTGTTTTCCAATTCTGAGGGAATTCCCCTCTCTGATAGATACATTTATCAAATGTTCTATAGGCTTTATCAGACTGGTAGTATTTTGTTTTATAAAAACAGTCATACCAAATATGTCTTTAGCCTTTGAATTTTTCAATTGATTAATAATTTGAAGTATTTTGTGTTGATCAACCTCGGAAATAGAAAAAGGAGGAATGTATACCTTTTTTAAATACTTTTGGTAATTGTACTAATTTAAAATTGAAAGCAAGTTCTTCTATTAATTGAATAAAATAATTGTTAAATTCATTTACAATTTTATTACTCTCCGTACATATTCTTCCAGTTATATTCAACTCCTGTATAGGTTTTCTCGGTTTCCACTCACGTTTTGTTTAAATTATTAAGGTGCATCCAGAAAGAGATGAACTTCTTCCCTCTACTTCCACTATCAACTGCATAAACTAGGTAGTCTTTGCCTTTCGCAATTGACTAACTACCTTATTTCACAACAATTTAAAACTATTTTTTTTAATGCAATATCCCTTTTTTTCATTAACTGTAAAATATCAGCATTTAACCATGTTAAGGATGTTTGACGCAGAGTATACGTCAATGATTGAGTATAATTTAATACCTTTTTCAAGTGTTGTCATATTCTCGCAACACCTGTCTACATCCATGATTTGTAATGCATTACTCCAATGAATATTTTTTTTATAAAATTTTCAACCTTACTTAACTCTTTGGAATACTTGTCATTTATATTTTACTATTCTGGTGAAAAGGATGCTGTAGATGCTTTGTTAATTTCCAGACAACCAAGATCATATTATGATCAGACAAACCTGTTAGTAAATTATATACTTTCATGATTCTAGTAATTCTTGTAGGGCCATTTGACTAAATTTTTATTTTGTTATAATTCATTTTAATTTGTTTACCCTTGTCTGCCCAATTTATAAAAAAAAAAGAAAATAAAAATAGTTTCACTACGCTGATTCTGTGACGAGGCATGAGGGTCTAAATGCGGCTTTAATGAAAAACAAAAGATGAACAAAGTAACTCAGAATTAAACTAAACAAAAACATGGGAAACCAGGCACAGAACATGACAACACATGTAAAGACTGACAAAGAAACCAGGGGAAACAAGGGCTTAAATACACATGGGCAGACAAGGAAACGAGGAACACCTGGAGGAAAACCAATCATAAAATGAAACTTGAAAAAGGAACTAAGAATTTCAACATAAGTCAACACAAAAACAGGGAATATGTGACAGAGCCCCCCTTTAAAGAAGCGGATTCCAGATGCTCCAAAAAAAACAAATTGTCCATGGAGTGTGGGGGAAAACAGGCAGTTCAAGGGGGCACAAGGGGCAAGGGGAGCAGAGGAACAAGGCATGGGAGGAGACTCGGGAACGACCTCCGTGGTAGTGTACGCGGAAAGAGACTTGGGAACAACCTCTGTGGTCATGGGCATGAGCAAAGACTCGGGAATGACCTCCGTGGTCGTGTACACGGGAAGAGACTTTGGAACAGAAAGTTCTCTACTCTACTCTACTCTACTCTACTCTACTCTACTCTACTCCTGGCCTAAGTTGGCAACGCTGGCTCTGGGATGGATGAGGCTGGCAACTTGTTGTCCTTGGCAGGCATGGGCTCCTTGACCGTGGCATGCGTGGGCGCAGACAATTTTTGAGGTAGGGTCTTCATGGACCTTCGCACCGACATCAGTGGTAGATCATACAACTTGGAGACAGGGGCCGTGGGAGGCTTCGAGACAGGGGAGCCGAAGACGCAGGTTTTGGCCCGGGGTTCCCGCCATAATCCACTGTATAAAGGGAACCGCAAAGTTCCAGAGCCTTCTCCACATATTCGCCGAGCATCCAGTGAGGATCAGCCGGAGGCATCAGTTCCTTCAGTGCACTATTCAGACCGGCCCAGAAGAAAACCACCAGAGAGCGGTCTGGATAGTGCACTACATTTGCCAGCTCTAGAAACTCACGGATGTGATCCTCAACTGGATGGTCCCCTTGCTGAAGGAGCAGAATTCTGACGGCTGCTAGGTCCATTTTTAGGTCAGTCTTTCTGTGACAAGGCAGACGAGGAATGAGGATCTAAATGCAGCTTTAATGAAAAACAAAAGCTAAACAAAGTAACGTAACAGAACTAAACTAAACTAAACCAAACTAAACTAAACCAAACTAAACTAAACCAAACTAAACTAAACCAAACCAAACCAAACCAAACCAAACTAAACTAAACCATGGGAACCCAGGCACAGAACATAACAACAATGTAAAGACTGACAAAGAAACCAGAGGAAACAAGGGCTTAAATACACATGGGCAAGCAAGGAAACGAGGAACACCTGGGGAAAACAATCAGGGGAAAACCAATCATAAAATGAAACTACAAAAGGACTACAGACTAACAGCAAACAGGAAATAAACAAGAATTTCAACGTAAGTCAACACAAAAACAGGGAATATGTGACAGATTCAAAGTTTTAAACAATTAATCTGAAACATGATAAAATGTGGAATCATGCGAAGGTGGGTTATACATATGACTATACGACTCCATAATGTGGCTGTTGATTAATAATTCATTAATAAAGCGAATCGAGAAATAATATATGCATGATTTGTTTTTCCATCAACATGGAAGCCATCTAGAGTCAGCTTTGCCCTGCACTAACAGTTAGTGTTTGGATTTGGGTAGGAGAAACTAACCAGCAGTTCCAGAAGAACTTAAACTTTATCACAGAGCAAATGTTACAGAATAATAGAAAAAAACATTAGTTAGATTGATTATCCAACAAGCACCAATGCAATGATGAGTCTGAGAAAACAATATGACTAAAGTGTAAAGTTTATGAATGAAAATGTGCACATTGTTATTTGAAATTCTGATCAGATGGCTACGCTGCAGTCTACATTTGTTGTGCGCATCTCAGAAATCAGAGTTTGTCAAGAGTAACATTAACTATATTATATTCAGGTCACTGGTCAATACCCATGTCCCCGGATGAATTATGTCCAAAATCTATTCATACTACTCGCATGCATAAATAAAGAACATACTGTTTTAGCCTACCAGCCAAGAAGTGTACGCTTCATAAAATAGAGTACTGTGATAGTGCACGGCTTCGGATGCAGGGTCACAATAAAGGCTTTGCTGCACACCCCTAGTACTTTAAGAATGTACTTTGTCTCAGATGTTTCTTCTAAAAACCCTTAAGAGAAATACAAAAGGACACATATAAGTCAATTGCTGACATACAAAGCAAAAAGTTTTATGAGGATAGCATAACCCAGATAATTTGGTCTTGGATGTTTTGATAAAAAAACAAGTTAATATTGAGAGTTTTGATTGCAGACATTGGTATCTTGACAAATCTGAGCACAGTTTGAACATTATTGAGCTTTAAACTTTTCATGAGTAGGGTCTAAATTTCTCTGCAGTGCCCCCTGGAATGAGTTATTTTTGCACATGACACTGCACAGCCGGTAGAGAGGAGCAGAGTATAGATGAGTATTTTGTTTTTTATTATTATTTTATTTTAATTATTGATTTCTTGTCATAAAAAATAAAAAAAAATACTGTATGTAATATAGTAAACATGTGAACAAATGGGTTATGTCTGCTGTACTGTTTTGTTTTATTTATTTATTTTTATTAGCTGTAAAAAAAACAAATGAACAAATAATATCAGCAGTCTGGTTTGCCTATATGCGCTGTTTGACTTCTCAGACATTGTGTGTGTGTGTGCGTGTGTGTGTGACAAGCGCTAGTAAACAGACTTGGCTGCATGCATGGATAATCGTACTCGATCAGCATGTTTTCACTGTGAGTATACGAGTTTTAAACTGTTATCGTGGTGCTTTTGTGATTGTTTGGATGTCTCTTTCAGAAAACAAACGTATTATATGCCTATAAACACTGTTTGAGTTGCTGTTTGTGTGAATGAAAACTGCATCTGCATTAATCAGCAGATGTGGCTGTGTGCATGGGAAGATTGCATTTAGATATGATGGCTGTGCATATACAAGCTGTGAACTGTTACCATGGTACTTTGGTGACAATTTGGCTGTTTGTTACATAAAATAAACATATTATGTGCTTGAAAAGACTCTTTGAGTAGCTGTTTGTTTGATGAATGACAACAAACACGACAGCACACATCAGAGGAAGATCGCGTTTGATGTATTGACTGTGTGTATAAGCGCTGTAAACTTTTTATCATGGTACTTTGGTGACGAGTTGGATGTATGTATATAAAATAAACATATTCTGTGGTTTAAAAGACTGTATGAATAACTGTTTGAGTGAATATAAATAACAGACGCTTGACCAGCGCAGCCTATGTCGGTGCGAAAGCCGATTTGAATCTGGCAGCTTATAACTTAACTGGCTGTTGCATAAACGCATATGTGTGATGATACTCTGCAGGGCCCAGTTATTAACCATCACATATGTGTGACGGAATGTATGAAAGGGTTAAAGGAGACACGTGTGAGATTAGTCTGTTTCTCAGTAGAAAAATCTCAGCAGGAAACTTCATCAAACATCTTTTTGCATTCCATTTAAGCTCATTGTGGTATGAAAAAACTGAGATAGTAAAGAGGTCTTATTTATGATTTTTCCTTCCACTATGATGCGCTACTCTGTATGTTGTATCAATGAAAACATGATATATGAGGTGTTCAGCTACGCCATTCCATGAACCAATCCTGTACATCAAATACACCATAAAATGTTTCCAATCTCAGGAAAAGGTTTTACAGCTAGCCAAAGGCAAATAGTTGTCCTTGAGGGCAAGACTGACAGAAGTAAAGTGGCTTAGTGGTTTATAAGAGTAATAAGGTGGCCTAGATTTTACTGGTCTTTCCATGTTACAAATGTTGCACACAGTTTTTCTTGTTGTATATTGGATTAGAAGGAGATAAATCATCCGCTAATGAGTGTTGTTTCTTTTCCTTGGCAGAGACTGAATTCCTCTTCTTTTTCTGCCATTTGCAGCTGTTTCATAATGTGAATTACACATTGTGTTATCTAGACAGAAGTACTCTTCAGAATACACAGTCATTCAGTGATCCAAAGATTATAGTTCCAAATAAAGGATTTAGTTTGGAGGACTCCTTACAATAACATATGGGAATTCTAAATTATTTTCTCCTCGTTACTTTTAAACATCTTTGATCCTGAACGAGGGGCCAAGGGTAAAGGCAATTAATTTGTCTTCATAAAATGAGATCTGATTGCCTAACTGTTTGCACAATCAAGATCTAATTCAATTCATCCCACAGTACACTTGTCCTCAATGGTACTACATTTCAGATTCAAGAGGTACCATAGACCTCTTCAGGCTGAGAGTCATAAGTGGAGAGAGTCACGTAAAAACAGATTGAAAAGAAAATAAATAAATAAAATTAATCTTAATTGATAGAGAGGAGCAGCCATGAAATCATGAACAGAAGCCAATCAGCCCATTTAATCTCCTGTGCTTTATGAGCCATGCTGAGTTTTTAGCACTCAGCACGATGAAATGGGAGACAATTAGTATGCACCCAATTAGATCTAAAGTCTTACACTGCATTTAAGTAGCCAACTCTTTGCTTTAAGGGATTTGGGGAATAGTTTGTAAGCATTGGGTAAATTACTCAAAAAGAAATTCA